>NC_056743.1:1859809559-1859942059 GCF_019279795.1 Protopterus annectens | reverse complement strand
TTTTCCTGTAAGAGGCATTGCTACCTGCTGCCTGTATCACTGATGCCCACAAACAAGACGGATGTCCATCACACAGGAAATGTAAAGGGACCACAGCCACATGCTGTAGGGAGTTATAGTGGGTGGTTGCCATGACAGTGGTAATTCAATGTAGTACACATGTGTAATTTATATATATATATAAATATATATATATATATATATATATATATATATATATATATATATATATATATATATATATATATATATATATATATATATATATATATATATATATATATATATATATATATCTATATATAGAGCTATCTGGAAAAGTATATGTACATATATTTCCACCATATGTCGTGGACATGGAGTGTAGCCATACGCCAGCCCCTACAGTCCCACAGTAGTAGTGCAAGGGGATGACAGCTATGCATACCAGGTATATTACTAGACTGTTGCTACTGTCATTGGGATTGTCTTCACAGACATGGTGTGTGTGGATGCTGACATCTGCTTATAACATGTGTGCCATTGGCTACTGACAGACATCCTAAGGAAATCATTGTAGCATGTAATGCCCCTGTGGAGTGCAGCAGAGATATTGGCCACTATATGTATAACTTTGGACACAACCTGTACAGTCCAGAGGTATACACACAATCCCTTAGTGCACCACATGTGTACCAGGCCTGACAATATGGATGTAGACAGTCATGTAGATGGGTATAACACATACCTACTGTATACATTTGGCACCATAGGTGTTGGATTCACACACTCCTACCTGGCCTGACACATAATGACTGCTGGTACAGGGGTCATGCCATGGACACATACCACCCACTAGATTTTGACATACATCTGTGCAGCATCCCACTGCTCTGTCTGACATACATAACATTTAAGGGAGGGCCAGCAGCAGTACATCTGGTGAGTATCTGCACATAACATCCCACTGGTTAAGTACACTAAGCTGCTAGGCATGTAACAATGCACTGTGCAGGCTACAGGCAGACTGGCTCAACACTGGCCTACTTCTCATATGGGGTAATGCACATGTACCTGCATATGTAGCAGGCTCCACCGCCATGTCACAGCACAGGGTAAGGTACAACTGTGTGACAGTGCATAACCACAACCAATGTGAAAACAGCCACATATGATAAGCTAGCATAATATTACAGTATATGGACTATCTGTTCTACACCATCCTCATATGTGCCACTCACAGAATGACCCTACATATACTGTGCTGCTACACAGTATGTCATGATGGCTGTCTGTGGTATGGGACATGTGTGTGTATGGCCCTACAAACATGTACGGCAAAATGGTACCATACAGTGGGGCAGCATGTAACATCTGAGAGAAGGGGTGGTAGAACAATGACATCTACCACAGTCTGTACACAGGCTGAGGTACATATTAACAATACACACACTGCTGACATTCACCATCACTACACAGACCTCAGTACTGTACAATCATCTACAGAATGTCCAGCTTATGCCACAAAATATAACCACTACTGTACATGGCATGTGTAGCAATCTGATATATCAATGGCTTGTTTTCAGATATGAAGACAGTATTTATGGTGTACAGCACATACGCTCCACTTCATGCATGCCATATGTACAAAGGTTGACAGAGGTGTGGCTGGCAGCACATATACAGGGCCAGTATAGACATGTTACTGTGATAACCCCATATAATTTTCATTGTAAGAGGGTTTGTTGCAACATATGTCCTGTGAGGGATATGAAGTCAGTAACTGTCACGGCCATCACCATCTACAGATTGCAATCCTCACACTACCTTCTGCATTCCACAGATTGATGCACTGTGGCTAACACATGAAACCATAAGCACAACACTGCCCAGATGACCCTGCAGATGGGGATTCCTCATATACATGGAACTGACATGGGAGATATTGCAACATGTACGACAGGCACATCCAGACAAACACTGTTAACCCAACATTACTCCAAATGCAGTATGGCAACACTTACAGTCTGTAGTCAGGTCAGCCACATCCCCCTCCTGTTGGTTGCCCTCTTTCCACAGTGTATGTTGTTAGAGGTAAATCCTCAATCCATCTAGGATGCTGTTTGCTAAACATCAAATCTAGTTTCTGCTCACAGTGACTGCAAAGGCCCAACACCACCATGATGTTCCTAGGTATTGGAGTGTGTTTCCTTGCAACTGGCTATGGGATTGTTACCACAGCTGTTCCACATGCAATCAGCTAGGGGAGGGCTGCAATTTGTGCAGAGGCCATCAGCTGATCATGAGCATCACGTAACATACACATGCTGCTGCCTAAGCATGGCAGGTGTGGATCTCCACATCCACCAGAGAGGGAGTGGGGGAGGTAGACAGATGCAGATACATGTCAGCGAGGTGCGTGGGGGGGGTAAAACTGGAGCACGTTTGTGTAACACACCTACCAGCACAGGCTATCAAACCCCCAACAACTATGTAGTGCTATCACAGTTCAATGCAGTTATTGAATGCACCACATCGGTTACCTGATGTAGCGCACTCAAAACATATATGTCAGGGTGAGTGACATCTGCAACAGGGATACGGTAGATATATGGTAGGTGTTGTACACGTGCCTGTCTGCATGAACATGTGCCAGCATCAGCACAAGCACACTCACATGGGGATGCACACACATTGACACACTTGGCAGGGCCAGGAGTGCAACTCATCAGTAGTGGGATTGCCACAACACATCAATGTGCAGATATCACATGCACTACATGGGTCATACAGAGGCTGTATGGGTAAAGAGTATGAGGAGATGTCAGACATCAGACAACATGCTTCAGTATGCCCTGGGCATTGTAGTGAGTGTGGATGTGGACATACTCACCATATTACACACACACATGTACACACAGGGTGCCAGTTTTGACATATATGGGTGCATGTCTACATGGGTGTGTGGTGGTCAACTGTGCCAGCAGGCTGTACAAGGGTAGGCAATGAGTATACCATTGCATCAGGTCACATGAAAATGGTCTGCATTGTGGCTCAGGGCTGTAGTTACTGCATTTGCCGACACAGGTGGGTATTGCATCCCCCATCCAGTCAGCTGGGTGACTATTGTGTGTGGCCAATGCTGTACACCACATGCCATGTATGGTTTCCTTAGTCCATGACATGGATGGTGTCTGGGATGTGTAGACCTCCCACATGCATGTACAGTGACATGTGGAACTGTACCTGCGGTATCTGGCCCATGTTGTGAACACAGCTTATCATCAGTTGTGCCAGTCTTGCCCACCTGTGGCAGGAACTGGTAATGGGCAGATGTATTACCTTTCACGTACATTGATAACATGCCAATAGAATTCCCTGATGTCAGTGTCATCTGGCCATACAGGGCATGTTGTCAGGCATGGTATGTCCATTGTGGGTCACATATGGAGGCACCACAGGTGGTGCAGGTGTCCATTGGGGAACATGGTGGAGGTGCACTGTCTGCATGCACATGCATATTGGACAGATGGCCAGGGTGACATGCCCTCTGTAGCCCACTGCTATCATTGCATAGTTACTATCAGTGGCCAATAGACAGTGTACTAACCACATACTGGCTGTTACCTAGGCATGTGTGTGCTCTGGGTAATAGTGAGGTTGCTAATTTGGATTGACTGGCCTTGATGTCACTTGTATGGGTATGGCTTTGCATCCCAGCATTCCAGCTAATTTACATCTGTTATCCCTGTATGGTTGAAATTGTGATATATAGTAGGGCCACCATAAAAGTAATGAGCAAATCCCCCTCCACATTGGCCACACACTCACCTCTACACAGGATACGAGTTGCACACACAGACATACATGCACCTATCATGTCTGGGAGTTAAACCCCTACCTAACTAGTTTATTACACTACAGCACTATGCAGTTATAGTAGGAGCCACGGACATTACTGGAGTACTTCTTCCCCAAAGGTGTATTTCACAGTGACTGACATCAGCAGGATTACCAAAGTAGGGCATTTCACCTGTACTGTGAGTGACTAGCCTAAAATGTATTGTTCCCCACACAAACATAACTGTCATGTGTGGGTATAGAACTCCAACTAAGGTCTATATTATACTATAGCATGGAGCAGTTATAGGTTGCACCACAGGGATTACAGGGAACTTTCTCCCCAAAGTAGTATTTCACAATGAATGACATCAGCAGGATTGGCAATGTAGGGTATTTGAATTGTACTGCACGTGAGTAGCCTATGATGCATTGCTCCATATGCAGACACTGAAACACACGCAAAACATCCAGAACTGCCCTGGGTGGTGATGGAACCCTACCGCAGTTCTAAATCACAATACAGCAGTACACAGTTACAGGCCGTGCTACTTACATTACTGGGCTATGCCTTTCCCAGAGGTGTATTTATAGGTGAGTGACATCAGCAGCCTTGCCAACATTGGGTATATGAATTCTAAGGAGTGTGTGTGACCTAAAAATCATTGCCCGTCACTCAGTCATGAACAGATAGAGACACACAGATTCATACACACAATTGCCAAAATTGGGGTTAGAACACCTACCTAACTAATTTGTCATACTACAGCAGTGTGCAGTTACAGGACACGCTCTAGAGATTACTGGGCTGTCATTTCCCCAGAGGTGTATTTCTAGCTGAGTGACATCAGCAGCCTTGCCAAAGTCAAGTATGTGCATTGTACAGGGTGTGAGTGGCTTAAAAAGCATTGTTCTTTACACAATCAGACACACACACATTCACACAGTTGCCAGCTCTGGGGTTATAACACCTATCCAACTACTTTATCACACTACAGCAGTACGCAGTTACAAGATGCACTATGGAGATTACTGGGCTATGATTTCCCTAGAGGTGTATTTCTAGGTGAGTGGCATCAACAGCATTGCCAAAGTCGAGTATGTGTATTGTACGAGGTGTGAGTGACCTTAAAAGCACTGATCTCTACGTAGTCAAACGCACGCACATTCATACACAAGCACACAGTTGCCAGGTCTGGGGTTAGAACACCTACTTAACTGCTTTATTATACTACAGCAGAACAAAGTTACAAGACACGCTACAGAGATTCCTAGGCTATGATCTCCCCAGAGGTGTATTTCTAGGTGAATGACATCAGCAGCCTTGCCAAAGTGGAGTATGTGTATTGTACAGGGTGTGAGCAGCCTAAACAGCATTGCTTTTTACACAGTCAGACACACAAGTACACAGTTGCCAGATTTGGGGTTAGAACACCTACCTAACTACTTCATCACACTACAGCAGTACACAGTTACAAGACATGCTATGGAGATTACTGGGCTATAATGTCCCCAGAGGAGTATTTCTAGGTGAGTGACATCAACAGCCTTGCCAAAGTCGAGTATGTGTATTGTACGGGGTGTGAGTGGCCTAAAAAGACATTGCTCTCTACGCAGTCAGACACTCACATTTGCCAGGTCTGGGGTTAGAACACCTACCTAACTACTTTATCACACTACAACAGTGTGCAGTTACAGGATGCACTACTGTGAGTACTAGGCTATGATTTCCCCAGAGGTGCATTTCTAGGTGAGTGACATCAGCAGTCTTGCCAAAGTAAAGTATGTGTATTGTACGGGGTGTGAGTGGCCTAAAAACTATTGCTATCTACACAGTCAGACACATACACACAGTTGATAGGTCTGGGGTTAGAACATCTATCTAACTACTTTATCACACTACAGCAGTGTGCAGTTACAGGATATGTTATGGAGATTACTGGGGCTATGATTTCCCCAGAGTATATTTCTAGGTGAGTGACATCAGCAGCCTTGCCTAAGCTGAGTATGTGTATTGTACGGGATGTGTGTGGCCTACAAAGCATTGCTGTTGATGCAGTCAGACACACACACACACACACACACACACACACACACACACACACACACACACAAAAACACACAGTTGCCAGGTCTGGGGTTAGAACACCTACCTAACTACTTTATCACACTACAGTAGTTACAAGATGCACTATGGAGATTAATGAGCTATGATTACCCCAGAGGTGTATTTCTAGGTGTGTGACATCAGCAGCCTTGCCAATGTTCTGTATATGAACTTATACTGAGTGTGAGTAGCTTAGAAAGCATTTCTCTCTGCATAGGCAGAGACCAAGACATGTACACATACAGCCACACTCACACAGTTGCCAAGTCTGGGGTTAGGACTACTACCTAACTAGTTTATTAGTACAACAGTACACAATTATGGGATGCACCATAGGGATTACTGAGCTACAGTTCCCCAAATGTGTATTTCACATTGGATGACCTCAGAAGGCTTGTCATGATACTGCTATGAGGAGGGCGGTGAGTCATGGGCCATAAGCCATTCATGTAGGGATTGACATGCCGTATGCAGTCACACACAGGGTCATATGCCACAGGTACGTGTATACAGCTACTAGGTGACAACTTCCTTGTACAGTCATGTTGCACAGCTGGCACGTGCAACACGCCATCATGCTTACAGATACTGGTGGCTAGTATCTGCAGTGAGTGACACCTGCACCTCATGTGTTTGGGGCCCTTTGGCTGTGTGTTGGGTGGGACAGGCCCAGTTGGCTCCTCGTCACGGTCCTTTCTTCAACACATCTATGTCCGTCTACTTTTGGCTTATTTTAGTGTGCTGTCCTTACATATATGTCTGTGTTCCTATCCACTGTGTGTGCAAGGCAGGAGTGGTGCATACTGACATGTGTCTGCACTGAGAACTGCAACTGCCAGATATGTCTGGTCCACTGTTGTTTGCTGACATGGCCTTCTTGTGTTTAAGTGAAAGAGCATGCCCAGTATGGGCTTTCAGGATGTTGACTGACATTGCCTTCATTCCTCTAAGTGTTTGAGCATCCCCAGTACGGCCATCTATATTGCATGTGTGGATCAGGTCCAGGTGGATTGTACTGCGGTGCTGACCTTTGTGTTGTACACTGGCAGGTAGCATGCTGTGTCTGCAGGGTATACATCAGTCATTTGGCATTGACTGTTGCTACATTTCTGCATAGAGGGGGGGACACCTGACTGTTTCTTCATTTCTCCACAGGGGTGGGGGGACACACCTGACTGTTTCTATACGTGTACATAGGATGGTGGGGCACACCTTACACTTTTACACAGTTGCTAGGAGAGAGGTGTCATTCCCTTGGTCCCTAATGTGTCAGTGCATGTGCTATGCGTTGCCTCTTTGCCAAGGACAGGGCACGCCTCCTTCTGCCTACTGGGGCAGGCTCAGGTTGTTCCTCATCTGAGTCACTCTGCACCTGTACAGGCCTTGGCAATGGTGGGGGGCTGCGTGGGCCTGCCCCATGCTGTTCCTGCTGCAAATGTTTCCACAGGATCATAATGTGTAGCATGGCACATACAAGGACAATTTGGGTACATGTAGTTGGTGAGTACTGCAAGGCTCCACTGAATGTGTCCAGGCAGTGGAACCATGACTTGAGCATCCCAAACACATGCTCTATTATGATTTGGGTTTGTGCGTGTGCCTCATTATAGAGTTCTTGTTCAGGTGTGTGTGCATTTCTGATGGATGTCATTAGCCATGGCTCCAGTGCATATCCAGCATCCCCCACTAGGTGACCATGTGAGATGTCCCCATTGGCAAATGTCTGGTACAGCTGTGTCAGATGCCAGATGTGGGAATTGTGATAGCTTCCAGGGCAGCCAGCACACACATTCATTATTATGCCCTGGGCATCACACACAACCTGGCAGTTGATGGAGGGGAAGCCCTTGCAGTTGATGTAGACCCTACCCTGCTCACCTGGTGGTGCTTTAATGTTTATGTGTGTGCAGTCTATTGTACCCACTATCTCAGGGTATTCTGCTATTTGGTGGAAGAGAAGCATATTGCTGACCAATGCCTCACGGGTGATGGAGAAATATACATGCTCACCAACATGTGCTGACATGGCATCCAGGATGCTTATGCCTGTGAGTTCCCCATCATATTCCCAGTTGGCCTTTGGAAGATACCTGTAGCTAGTATTCTTAGGCCTACACATACCTTGGTATCCACTGGGATGGGTTCCCCTCTGTTG
Source organism: Protopterus annectens (assembly GCF_019279795.1). Lineage (NCBI taxonomy): Eukaryota > Metazoa > Chordata > Ceratodontiformes > Protopteridae > Protopterus > Protopterus annectens. The sequence goes on along the minus strand of NC_056743.1, from coordinate 1,859,933,975 downwards.
ATTCTGTGTGTCAGATGTGGCTGACATAGCTCAACAATATGCTGTAGGAGGTCCCTGTCCACCCTATAGCACTCCACTATCACCAGCTCATGTAGCCCTTGGTAGGTTACCCTGGGTGTGTACACTCTTCTCCGTCTCCTCACTGTGGATTGCTAACCAGAATTCACATGCTCATCACCCTCAGCCACTTGCACATGCTGGTATATGATAGCAAAAGCAGCCCCTAACATTTTTTCTCTTGCTTTTGTTTTGTAAAATTTCCCCATCTGTATACACCGGTGGTGCAGAGTTTTTGGGAAAAACAAGGGGAAAGGTGTTTGCATAGTTTATAGTGGTGTGCTGGCCTGGGCTGGTCTGCTGCCTGTGTAATTGGCTGATTCTGATACATTTCACTTGTCAGCTAAGCTAGTTCTTTTGGATTACCTTCCTACTGTTGTTTTCCCTTCCCATTGCCTCCCTGTTTAAGCCCGGGGGTGTGTCATGCAAACGGAATGCTCAAATGTACACAGAGCTGCTTTTTCTTGGTTTAACTTCCTTTTTCTTCCTGTACAACCTGATGTGCGGTGGGCACACCTGCTTACACTTTGTAGGGAGTGCTAGGCAGGTTTAGACACACCCCTAGCTTAGCTGTGCTAAGCTCAGAGAAATCATGAGCCACAGGTCTCCAATCCACTTACAGTATGCCTGAAACACACCCCCATGATGTCACCTATATCCTAGTCTTGCAGTCAGCTATTTATACTCTTACACTCTAGGGACCTGCCTCACACCCTGGGAAAATCTGGGATTCACTAACCCTTCCCTCATTTGCTAGGATTGTCTACTAATGCATAGTTACATGTCCCACACTGAGCCTTCCCCCTTAGCAACCATTATTCACTGGCCAGTTTGTCTTCTGACTGCCATTGACTTGCATGGCAGAATACTGATTTTAGTTAGAATGCTTATTTTAGGTTTATTTTATTAATTTCCCACCAATCCCGTTTGCACATCGCTGCCCTATGTTTAACCAGGCGAGCTCGGTGAAAAGAAAATTAAAAGTTGTTTATTTTTTTTTACATTTTGCAATGCCAGTGGCCTTCTACTTGGACATTGGCATGCTTCCTCAATGATATGCAGTCTTTATTTGGAGCTGTCATAGCTCCGTTTTGTAGATTGCAGAACTGTACTTGGTTACTAACCGAGTACATTTCTGCACACTGCACTCGTCCTGCACGGATGGCTGCCAGGCTCCTGGATCACATATTACCCTCATTTGCATGATTTCACTTGCAAATGAGGGTAATTTGCAAAGAGGAGCTCGGTCCATGCAGAATTAGCCTAAGAGCTCATGTGCACTTCCAGGGAGCCCGTTCCTGGATCGCACGTCGGCCATATTGACGAAAATAGCTCTTAAACTAATCCTGCATGCTATAAAGGGCTTCGGAAATCCGGGTGTATATGTTTTTAATACCTGTGGAGCTTTTGTCCCAGGCCTCCACTGAAAAAGGGCTTTGCTTCAGTCGGACTAACCTGGTCAACAAATGTCAAATAAAATACAATAAATATTAAAATAATTAAAGGTAAATATAACTTTTTGGTCTTTTATAGAGTTGTATCAAATTGAGCATGCATATTCCAACTGTAAAAGCAAGTATGCATTATTTATTTATTTATTTGCAGTTTGTTAACCAGGAAAGTCCACTGGACCATGCAGAGCCTGTTTTCAGTGCAGGCCCAGGGAGAAAAGCTCCTCAGTACAATAAAAAGAACAATCAAAAATAAAAAAATATTGCATTGGTAGTATAGCATTGTTAAAAATAATCAATAACATATTTGAAATCACATTTTGTACCAATAAAATTATAAGCATTGATAATATAGCATTATCTAACAAGAATGGATTACAAAGCTGAAACACATTTAGCAGTTCAATGGCTAGACAGTGTTACATAGAGTATTTATAGATAGAACACAGCACAGAAAGTAGGGAGAGAGTATGTCATTACAGATAGTCTATAGCACAAACCTATTGTAAGAGTACAATATTAGACTGTAGTTAGAGCTTGTGGGTTCAAATATCACAATTCTCACCTATACAATACTGTTATTTCTTCAATAATATTTACATTAAATTAAAAACTTTACACCAGTGGCACAAATGCCCTGCTGTAAACTGTAATCTGCATAAATGGAACACTCATATGTGTATATACACATTTCAAGGATTAACTTTGGCAATTTGTAGTATAGTGTGTATCTGTTTGGACATATAATTAAATGTAATGGTTCAAATAAAAGAGTTGTGTAATGGTGTTAATGCATTATATTCACATATGATGGTACTAATTTTATCTATTTTTTCTCTCACCCCAACTCTTATCTATTTTTTTTTATTTTCTGTTGTGTGTCATCAAAATGTCTCCATGTCATCCATGTGTACCACATCACTAAATGCTATTCAACACAGTGAGGTAGTCCAGCCCCAGTGGATAGCCTACCCTTACTCCCCTGGTTTCAGCACCAATGCCCAGCACATCTGGGAGTCAACCTGGTAGGATTTCCTCTGCTGCCCCTGCACTACCTATGTCCTCAGGTAGTACTGCCATGGAAACTGATGCAGTGGTACCCTCTGAGAACAGTGGCAGAGGTGGTGATTTCAACACCCACATAGAGTTGCCATGGATGGTGCATAGGATCATGCACTGCACCATTGGTGAACATGTATGCCAGATGGAGAGGCTGCTGTCCTTCATCATCCATTGGAGAGGGAGGAGAAGGCTTTAAGCACTCCAGCCACCAGTAGAGTAAGGGCACCATGATGACAGTGTAGTGGGTGAGGACTAAATTCTCACTATCTCCAAGCTTGATATTCATGAGCTTGCATTGCCCCCTCCCTCACCCCAATTATGCTGTGCCCCAACCCCTGTCTATTGTCTTGTTTGCTTGCATTTGCTTCCTCATTTACCAAATTTACCTGACCCAGACACACCTGCGGCCCTTCCCGAGCAACCATCTCTTACTGAATTTAAAAAGCAAAGTGGGCAACTGTCCCACAAACTGTCCCACAAAAGAAATCATCCCATACATAGCTCTCCATTTTGCACATGTCTTCATGACACACTTGATTCAGTCCAATTGGCTTTACAACATGATTGCATTGCTGTTACCCGTCTTTGTGCAGGTGACAGTCCAAATTAATTTAATATTTTTCACATATTTTCAGTTTATACTGTTAAAGAAATGGATAGCTATGGTTCTTTCCTACCTCCTTCCTGCACATTCCTGTATTGCTTTCCCTTTGTTCTTCCCTCTGCTTACTCTCCATTTCACCACTTTCCCATCTACCCCATTTAACACTTATAATGAGGTCAAAAATATAGTCACACACAACACATGTACATAGCAGAAAAAGCAATGGATCCCTTCACTTTTTGGTCTTTATGTTTGTGCAGAGTTTTGCATCATGCACCAATGCACAGTGATACTGAGTGGTGTACAATGCTGTGGTTATTTGCCTGCAGTGCCACTTAACCCTGCTGTGCTACACCAACACGCAGCAACACATGTGCTATAAAGAATTCATGTCATTGCATTATCACTGTTTATTTAAAAGTCTTTAAAAGTATTAGATACACCTGGACTCAACCTCATTATCATCTGAGCTCTAAAGAAAATGAGTCAATGCATTTACACCTACTGCTACAGAGTCAGTTAAGCAGCAGTGCTCCATATACTCAATAAATCTCTGAGACTTTTCACAATATGGCTCACATTTGTAGACTGCTTAATTACACTCAAACATGGAATGTATTGAAAATGTGTAGCTTGCATGTGCAAACACTTTGGCAACCATTGACCAATACTGATGCTCACTGCACTGTGGAAACGTAATTGTTATCATGCATTACTTCTGTTTATTCTCCATTTTCTGCCTATGACATGAAATTACAGGTGGAAACATAACAAACTGAAGGCACTATCTATATTTACATGGAGCCATATGCTGCCCACCCAGACGTTGCAACCCTGGTATCTTAGTACTTTTTCCAGACATATATCAGCTACACTACAAACATTAAAATCAAATTGTGTGTGATATGCAATGCACACCAATCTGGCAACATGCAGAACTACAACCATTGACCCATAAGCCTAAAAACCTTATCTGCAAGGCTAAGGAAGGGATCAGCATGGACCTTATTGACAGGGACATAAGTGACCATCAACACACTTAACACATTTTGGTTTTATCAAGGGTAGATCTTGCTTATTAAACATTGTGAATTTCATTGTAATGATCCCAAAGACATCTATGATGTATAACAGGACAATAGGCCATGTTGATCCCTTTGACACTATCTCCTATTCGGGTATCATAGAGAAATTTGCCCACCTGGGTATGAACCCATAGATTACAAGATTGATAGCCAGCTGGCTCACTGACAGAATGCACATTGTCAAGGTTGTGGACTGCACCTCCACCATTAGACCACTTAGCAGAGGAATACCACAAGGAACTGTGCTAGGCCCTGAACTGTTTGGAAACTATTTCTCTGAAGTCCAGGCAAATGGTAGAGGGCTGTGGCTTACCAGGTTTGCAGATGACTGTCAAATGGACTAAGTAATATAGAGTCCCCCAACAATGTTAACATATTACAGAAGGGGCTGACACAGACATATGATTGGTGCCAAACTCATGGACTGAAACTTAAAGAAAAAATGCATTATTGCCCCCTCCTTGGCAATCAAGTACCCCTGCTAATTATAATATACACAGCACCACTCTAAGCTCAAATACAGTGTTGTGAGAATTGGGAACATGTTGATAGCAACCTACACTTCAATCACTATGTGTCCATAGTGGTGCACTGCACATTCTACATTGCACATTTCATAAATAAGGCTATCATATCCAAGACCAGGGAAGTCATAGCTTTGCTGTACTGTACCATTATCAGACCACTAATTGAGTACAATGCACTCTTCTGTCTGTACCTCACCAGACACCTGCAGCAAATCCTGAAAACATAGATGTTTGTGACTGAGAGAATCCAGGGCTTCTAAAACATGACAAACATGGAAAGACTGAAAGACCTGTCACTGTACTCAGTATCATGCAGGCTGATAAGAGGTGACCTATGCCTGGCCTACAGAGCAATCTCAAACCCTGCCCTACTGGAAATGCTGGACATCTGCAAATTAAATGGGACAAGAATAACTTGCTCCAGGGATATGAAGCTAGCCTGTGACATAAACAGAACATACTGTGGATACAGGTATATTTCCCAGCTATTGCCACTCCTCTGTAATAGGCTACCACTGCAAGTGAAGCAGTGCTCCTCAAAGTCCTTATTCAAGCTTAACCTTTACAACTGGATGGGTGATTGTAAATTCACCCCTAAATAGCACCTATGTCCCTCATGGACAGGGTCAGTTAGTGCTGATCACAAAATCTCTCTGCTAACAACAACCATCTAACTATGCTCAATAAGGGTACTTGTGTTTTTACATGGCTAGGCTTGTAAATGCCCTAGGGCCATTAGGCTAGTAACCTCCTACGAACCTATGACGTTATGAACCTATGCAGGCCCCCACCAACTTCTTCTCCCCAACATGCCCTGATGATGTCATCCACTATAATTTGACCTGCAGTCTTGTAAAAGTCAGACTTATGCCATGGAACTTGCATAAAGTACTGTGTTCTGTAGTCTGTGCACTTAGATAGGGGTTCTGGTCTCACTGCTGTCAATTGGTTTTTGTGTGTGTGTGTGTGTGTGTGTGTGTGTGTGTGTGTGTGTGTGTGTGTGTGTGTGTGTGTGTGTGTGTGTGTGTGTGTGTGTGTGTGTGTCTATCCTGAAGAGCAGAAGTGTGCATCCTACAGCTATGACTCCAATCCCATGGATCAACAGTATTTTGATAATTGCACATGCCTACACATCCATTTCATGTGAGCCTCCCAGCATAATTTCTCCAATGTGCCCTGTTTATGTCATCCACTATAAGTTGACCTACAATCTTGTAAAAGTCAGACTTGTGCCATGGATCTTGCATAAAATACTAAGTTCTGTAGTCTGTGTACTTAGATAAGTAGGGGATCTTCTGTTCTCATTGCAGTCAAGTGTGTGTGTGTGCATGTGTGTGTGAGTGTGTGTGTGTGTGTGTGTGTGTGTGTGTGTGTGTGTGTGTGTGTGTGTGTGTGCCTGTGTGTGTTTGTTTTCTTGCTTTTATCAACTATAATGTGTTGTCTGAGACACTCCAAGGCAGAGTCGCAAGCAAGTAGCTTAAAATACAAAGTTCTGTAGTCGTTCTATTCTCACTGCAGTCAACTGTGTGTGTGTGTGTGTGTGTGTGTGTGTGTGTGTGTGTGTGTGTGTGTGTGTGTGTGTGTGTAGTATAATGTTTGAGTACAGTGCTGTCATGCAATCCTAAGATCTGAATATGATGGAGTGACTTATAATGTGCACACCATATTCTTTCAATGCTAGTGTGGACACTTGGTGGTCATACTTCAGATTGCTGTCTAAATGTATTCCCAGTGCTTGCATCACTGGGTTTCAGCATAGCAGGACTGTTGTCAATGCAGTAATTAGCATGTAATTACACTTTTCAGAAGACACATTCTGCATTCATTTATAGACCATGTGACATTGTCACCAATCATTTGTCTGTGTTAGCCCCTCCTGTAATATATCATCATAGGTGGACTCAGTGATTGCACCCAGTATGCAAGAATCAGCAAACACAGAAAGCCAAAGCCAATATACTTTAGCCTGAACTGTTGAAAAATAGATTCCAAACAGTGAAGGGCCAAGCACAGATCCCTTGGGTACACCAATAGTGACAGCTTTACTAGTAAAAGTTGATTCCCCAACTTTCACAGTATGTGTTCTGTCAATGAGCCAATTGGTTACCCATCTAGTGACATGAGGTTAGATCCCTAGCTGGGAGACTTTCTCAATGATCCCTGCATAGGGGATTGTGTTCAAACCCTACACCAGTTGAAGATAGCCAGTATGCACTGCCTTATCTACATCCAGGCCTATCACACAGAATCAATGGGCTGTAACAACATCAGCGATCACTTGTCACATGACTCATCACATACACCTTCCTGACATGGTTTAATACACACTTCAACACACCATCCACACAGACTATGTTGCTGTAGAAGGCTGTTTTCACCATGCATCTGTGTGAGATGGGAGGACAGCACCTGATTCATGGAAGTATAGACACATCCTGACTCTCCTCATCTGTAAGGTAAACCGACATGTCATCATGGACCTTTTCTAAGTGAGTTCTTAATGCTACATCATGTCTATTTCATCAGTCAGATGTCCTCAAAGAGATCATCGATGCCATGCATGATGACAACACTATCATCCTTTTGAACTTGACAAGCCAAAGGCTTTTGACACCAATCCACACTGTCAGGTGTGGCCATATATACCTATATCACCAAGTGGGTAGACCAGTGTATAACATACAGGGAATCTAAATATGTTGACATGTGTAAAGTGATCTATATCTCAGGTCCGGTGATTACATCCATACATCAGGGCTGTCTGCTAGGCCCTTTCCTGTTCATTATGTAAGTAATGGACATCATAGATGACATACACATCCTGTGTCCAAACAGCTGCCAGAAGGACTACATACTGTGGGCAATGATTGACCCCAACTGTAATATTAGAATAATAGACAGTATCAATACACAACAAAGATGGCAGCCACAGTCATAACAACACTTACACCAAGAAGACACATGGGGTTATTTGTTACATCAGGTAAACAAACATACTACCCAAGTATAATGTGGACATCACACCCTATAATCAGAACAATAGGTACGTGACCTGTGTCCTGGGATAGATAGTAAGTGGACCATTCACCAGTATGTGGTCACAGTGCCGACTCCTCCCTTGCATGTAACACAAGTACTAAGTATATGAAGGACATCCACATCAGAAGTCATAATACCTCTTTAGTTCTCAGCCTTCTTCATGTACCTCCCTGCACATCTTCACTGGTATGTATGTATCACCTTTGTCATGATCAGCTGTCACACAGCTTATTGGCCATACCTAGGTGTTCTTTTTGCAGTATAAACATTACTGTCTGATGATGTGGAACCCCCATCGAGTTATTAAATCAGATGCATGTGTGCTACCTGTTCTGGTGATGCACACAGTACATATAGATAACATCTGTGACAGCGTGGATTGTGCTATTAAATATATATATATATAGATATATACATATATATATATATATATATATATATATATATGTGTGTATGTATATATATATATATATATATATATATATATATATATATATATAAATACATGCCATGCACACCAGTCAACTAGCCTGTATTGATTATAATGTGCATACAGCTATAGCAGTGTCCCTCCTAATACCTTCAGCACATGTTACAGTGCCAAGACAACGTGCGTAATTACTCTCATAGAGTGTGAACATATAATAGTTGTACAATTGTGTTTGTGCAGAATCATCTCTGACACTCTAAATAATATATTATGTCAGAATTATGGGATTACTCATGTTATTCGAATATTGTCCATGATTGCGGTTGCTTATTTTAATGTAGTCCATGAGCCTTTATCTGTGTCCCACTTGTTGAAGACCTCTGTTGAGATTACACTCATATTCAGCCAAATCAGTTTGCACAGCTTCACAATATGCACCATATCAGATCCCTCATATATGTCCTCTGAATTATTCATGTAAGGATGATTACCTCACACAGACATCCTCCCCATTGTTATGTCACCTTGTATGACAGTCACATAATACACATTTTCACAGTGCAGTCCCTACTGTACCGGGTCTGCTTCATATGACCTAAATTTCATTTGACTGAAATTCATTTGACTGAGACCAAAACAGTGAAAGCTCAAAAGACTGAAAACTCATTTGACTGAAACTCATAAAACTGACACATTAAAGTAAAAGGTATATGCCATTTTCCCCACTATAGTGCGATCCTGGAGTTAGTATATATAGTTAGGGGGTGGGGGCTGTCCCCCACATAGTTTAGGTAAATATAGTTTTCTGCAAAGAGTTATTCATTGCAGTTATAAATATCCATGTGTATGGTTTAAAATGTATAAAGTATGTGGGGGGCTTTGCCCCCCCCTACACCCCCCCCAGCTATATATACTAACTCCAGGATTGCACGACAGTGGGGAAAAGGGCATAAACCTTTTACTTTAATGTATCAGTGTTATGAGTTTCAGTCAAATGGCTTTTCAGTATTTTGAACTTTCAGTGTTTTGGTCTCAGTCAAATAAATTTTAGTCAAATGAAATGTAGGTCATATGAAGTAGACCCACTGTACCATATTGATATGCGATTGGTGTTACTGCTACAACTGTCTTCCATTGACATGTCTTCATCTGCTGTACATTAGGTTGTTTCACCTGTCCTCTTTCTCTGTGTTCATTCCTACAATTCCTTTTTGTATCCCTATTCAATACACACACTTACCCTGAGTGTTTATTTTACATGGAAGTACATGTATCTTTGTACATCATTTACAAACTTCAGTACAGAATACCCGCAAGTCAAACAGTACAAGCATCACTCATTCTAGGGATCTAAACTCAATGACTCATAGGTTAGTACTAGGCTAACTGCCCTTGTAAGCCTAGCCAGTTACCCCATGTGAGAATCAACCCCCACACCTTTTGTTTCTAAGGTAAGCACCTTAACTATTATACTAACCTCCCATTCAAACAAAACATGCTGGAGAGACAGATATGTACCTTAGAGATTGCCCCATCTTTGGAACAGACTTCCTAGTCATATTAAACAGAGCCCCCTCCTTGGATCTCATCAAGAGAAAATTGGATTGCTGGATGAGGAATCACAAATTCACACCTGAGGTAGCACCTATGTCCCTTATGGATAGGGGAAACCTCTAAAATCTGTAAAATACTCAAGGCATAAGCACAACACAATTCCACCCTTCTTCCCCTGGGGGGCATATACTGGGTAGAATTGGGCTATATTGGCTATGCTCGTAAAGCCTCTTGGGCCGTTAGCCTAGTAATCTCCTATGAACATATGAAAATGTAAGTGTGTACTGTAATACTGTATAAACCCCTAATCGTTGCTATGTTTAATTACTGTTATTGCTGTGTATAACAACTACATCTCTATGCTTTGCTGCATTTTATTTTCTTTAAACCTTTATAAAACTGGAATAATTATCACTATGCTGTACATATTGATTTATTTTTCTATTTTTAGTCTTCTACCCTGGTTCTGACTGAGAAAGGTCATTTGACTAGTTCACTTACCCAGCTATCAAACTGAAAAATAATATAAAAATATTATCTATCTATCCATCTATCGATCTATCTATCTATCTATCTATCTATCTATCTATCTATCTATCTATCTATCTATCTATCTATCTACCTATCTATCTGTCTATCAATCTATCTTTGTGTGTGTGTGTGTGTGTGTGTGTGTGTGTGTGTGTGTGTGTGTGTGTGTGTGTGTGTGTGTGTGTGTGTATATATATATATATATATATATATATATATTGATATAAGGATTTTTATTAGTTTATGAAATTACTGTTTCATCAAACATGAGAATTTTGAGAAAAGAACAACAAAACTTAAAATCATAGCAAGATAAAAGTATCACAATCCACATTATCGAACAGAAGAAAGGCTGCCTGTCTTCCCTTAGATGATATGGATTTTGATAGTTAGGTCTTTCAATGTTTTTAAGTTTTGATGTTCTCCTCTCAACATTCCTGAGTTCGATGATGTTATGGTAATTCGATAAACTAATATAAACCCATGGGAACCCTGAATTTAGTTGGCTGATGTAACATTGACATCTGTTTAGTTGACACAATTTGATCAACTAAACAGCTGGCTGATATTGCAATATCTCCAGGGTTGGGGAATATATCCTTTCTCTGGTACTGTGTGATCTTGGAGTTAGTATATATAATAAGCAGGGGGTATGGGGGACTTAAGGATTGTGCCTCCTGGAATAAAACTCTCTCTCTCTCTCATTTTATTTTAACTTTTTTTTTTTAGTTTTATTTGTATGTAGTTAGGGCATTCCTCTCACATGCTTACTGATGTTCATAGGTTCATAGGATGTTACTAGGCTATTGACCCAAGGATCTTTACAAGCCTAGCTGTTAAATCAAAATATAATACTAGATGAGAGATATTGTTTATGCCCAAGATTTTTCTAGCAAGGACTACCCATGGATCAATATGTGTCAACATTTGATTTGCTGACCTTTTGGGTATTTTGATTAAATGAAATATTCCGTATCTCTTTATCATCTATATATATATATATATATATATATATATATATATATATCTGTCTGTCTATCTATAGACACATCAGACAAGCATGTATATATATATATATATATATATATATATATATATATATATATATATATATAGTATATATTATGCCCATGAAAATTATATATACTAACTCCGAGATCGCACTACAGTGAGGAAAGGGCAAATTTCCAGATCCTCACTGTAATGTGATTTCACTATTATCAATTCGCTGAACTACATTTTCAATGTAGATGCAGTTCAGTGAATTAATTTTCCGTGGACATAATATAGACCCCTATATGTAGATATATATATATATATATATATATATATATATATATATATATATATATATATATATGTAGATATATATATATATAGGAACCCTTCATTTGTTCGAACTTTCAAATGTTCGAAACTCATATGGCTGACACCATATGAGCAAACTTTTGAAAGGCCGACAAATGATAGCCGAGATCCTGATACAGTGTGAGACTGGGAGATTCCCCTTTCTTGCACTGTAGTGTAATCTCGAAGTGAGAATATTTAAGTAGCAAGGGGTGTGGGTGGTGCAGGGGGGCTTGCCTCCCTGCATAACACAGTTTTACTGTGCTTACAGGTAGGTAAATGGTGCTATTTCAGGATGTCGGTCTTTCGGAATGTCGATCATATGGTGTCGGCCATATGAAAGTCTGCACTCTGAACGGTCAACATTCAGAAGTAGACCAATAGATATATATTAGAGATATATATATATATATATATATATATATATATATATATATATGTGTGTGTGTGTGTGTGTGTGTGTGTGTGTGTGTGTGTGTGTGTGTGCATAAACATATATAAGTAACACTGAATACAAATTACAATAAAAAATAAGCTTGATCATTTGTTTAAACAAATATCATAAACAACAGCTGTGAATGATTGCAGAAGGGAATCAATTTCCTTTTGTGATCTTTACACTAAAATCTTTCAGTAACACTAAGCCCATATTTGTCTGAATAATGGTAGTGTTATGGGAAGGGTTTTGTCTAAGATAAGGTGTAGGGTTGGAGTTAGGGGCAGGTGCAGGGTAATCGTTAAGGAAAACAGCATTGTGAAGGTAGGCAGGGAGACTTCACTACATCTTACTTTAGAAAAATCTTTCAATCTCTTTAAAATATTACCACTACACTAGACTGCTCAGATGCACATTGTATACAAACAAACACACACACACACACACACACACACACACACACACACACACACACACACACACACACACACAAACACTAAATCTATTCACTAACATAGCACTAACTCTAACCCTAGCCCTCAATCACTTCCACACACAGTAAATCTATCCCTTTACCTAACCTTGACTGTTACCCTAACCCAACTACACACACACACACACACACACACACACACACACACACACACACACACACACACACACACACACACAACTAACCGCAGGATTCAATAAAGTCCATGTAGGCTCTGTGTAGAGCCTACACAGAATCTATCCATGTACATGGCCACTGTTCTCCCTCGGCAGCATGCCACACGTATTAATTATCTTGCATACCTAAGAGAGGTCACAGCAACATGGATATTGAAACCTTGTAAAACTGACAGCATACCTATACACTTCTTGCCTGTTAACCTTGACCAAAAGGTCTACAGGATATTGTAAGTCAGTAAATTGCATTTATTTATTTATTTATATTTTACATTTATGTGCTTATTTGTGAGGTGCGGCACATCATTTAGCTATGCTTAGCCTTGTGCACCTATACATCAGACATCCACTAGACATCTAAAAATAGAAACTGGATGCATTCAATTTTATTTTTTTTTCTTAATTTTTTGTGTGTGTTTACACAACATGCCACTTTATAGACAAGTGCCAAACATCTAAAAATAGAAACCAGATACATTTCATTGTTGAAGGTCTGTGGTGCTTAGCTACACACAAACCCATGCAGCAACCCATGCAGCAAAGGTGTGCTACTCTAACAGGCACCTTCACAGTAGATCTGAAAATATTTGAGCTCCCTTTCCTATCCTAGTAGCTAGATAGGTTGGGTGAGGGTCTATATTAGAACATTGAATGTTTCATAGTTCGAATCACTAAAGGTTGACCCTTAATGATCTAACTATGAAAACATCAAATGTTCGTAAAAGAAAATTTAAAAAAAACCTAAAGGGTGTAGGCAGGGGGGCACTCCCTGCCTACACCCTTTAGGCAGGGGGTGCCCCCCTGCCTACATCCTTTAGGTTGTAGGCAGGGGGCACCCCCACACCCCCCGCTACTTAAATATACCAATTCCGGGACTGCACTACATTGAAGTAAATGGAAATCTCCTCTTACAGAGATTTCCATTTTCCCAGTTCGATGTTCTGCACTTTCGCTATTCTCGTGTCGACAATGTTGGATTCGACATTGTCAGCTTTTGAGAATGTAATATAGACCCGTTGAGTGATGACCTACAGTATAGGAAGTCTCAGGTTCGAGTCCTAGGCAGGAAAACTTTTTACATATACTGCTGTGTGTCATGTGACTTCTCCATCATTTCACTGTAAATGCATTAATATTTAGATTCACAAAATTTGTGCGATGCTAAGCATCACTTACACATGTATGTTTTAAAGTTTGTACAACACTAAGCTTTGCTTAAACATTGGTTGTGTGAGTTTGTGCAATGCTAAGCAATGCAGCACATTTTGGAAACTTACAGTATGACATGCAAGGGCAGGATTGCAGATTATTTAAAGGGCAATGGGGGATTTCACATTATTTCTTGGATCCTGACCTTGACTGTGGGTGTGGCTGCTGTCATGGGGGAATGTGCATGCTTTAGGGAACAATGATGGAGTGTGAAGGAGTCCAGGCTTTTCACTAGACTTCTGGTAGACTGCTACTGACCCTGACTGCTGCAGGGTGACTATCAGTGCTCAGACTATGATTCTGAGGCCTAGGTTAGTTTGGCCAGTGACCTGAGCAGTGAGCAGTGTCATCACCACTATGATGATCTGTATTGTAGGAAGAGGGGAACCTTGGATACCTGGATCCAAGATGCTCGGGATTGCCACACCCCACAGATATGTAAGTATGTTTTCCAGTAATTTATAAATATATAAGCTTGAATATGTGCAAAACTGGTATGCATAATGGTTACCTTCTCTTACCACAGCTAGAGAAGGAGGGCTTGCAACATTCAGTCCCAAGCAAGGTGTTTGGCCAGGATAAGGCAAGTGTGTGGTATGTAAGAAAATTAGTAAAGTAGTAACTTAGCAAATAACAATGTACCATAGCAGAACCATAGCTGGTGAGCACTTGCTTAAAATAATATGACCATGATCTAAATTAGGTAATAACCAAACTCATAAACATTATGTGGTTGCTTGCTATACTTGATTGTTTAGGTACTGAGCAGTTAACTGCAGAGGATTTTCTTCTTTATTGGAATTGGACAAAGTAATAACTTAATGCATAACTTAATAATAAAATAAAAATTAAATACAAATCTTGCAATCTTAGTCATGTATGAAATACCTGGGATATCATAGATTTCATTAATGTGTCAGTGCATATCTCAGCTGGTAAAGCAAGTTAAAGCAAGTAAGCATGTAGTACTGTGTAGCATAGCATCCAGTCATTAGTTAATATTGTAGCTGATCCAGATTAGTAGTCAATGTTGTGGTCTGCTCATTGAAATATGCTGTAGACTGCACTAAATAAATGAATAGGGTAAACATCTAAGTTAACAGACGTCCTACACAGCTATCCATGTGTGTAAATGCAGGATTTGAAACAAAATGAATCAATAAAGTATAAAATGAGGTGGTGCCCTGATAATTTATTTTTTAATTAAAATGTTCAGTAGTACTGTAGTCAAAGCTCCTGGGTTCTAATCCCACACCAGCCAACTGAGACAGTGTCCAGTATTCCACATTGTTTTATCATATAATAAATAAATGTTCTGCAATAACCAGATTAAGAGTATTAATGTTGTGTTCTGCTCATTTTGTCTGAAATATGCTGTAGGTTGCACTCAATAAATGAATAGGGTAAACATGTAAGTTAACAGACATCTTACACAGCTATCCATGTGTGTAAATGCAAGATCTGAAACAACATGAATCAATAAAGTGTAAAAGGAGATGGTGCTCTGATAATTTATTTTTTCAAATAAAATATTCAGTATTACTGTAGTTACTGCTTACGAGTTCTAATCCTATACCAGCCAACTTGGAAACTGGGCAGTATCTACTACTGCACTGACTTGTCATACAGTAAAACATAACCATGCTTGCATGTGAAGTGCACACCCATAGACCTATACCATGACTGCCCAGCTGCTAAGTGTAATCGGTGTACATGAACAGACCTAGCAACTGTCATAAATTTTGTAGAATGTACTGAATATTGCCCCATATGTCTGGTCTGTTTCGTATATTATCTTGTTTAACTGGCCAGACTCTGCCACAATGCTGCGTATCAATGTCAGAAAAAAAATGTCAGTCTTCTGATTTGCAGATATATGACGTCACTGGGAATGCAATGTAATGGAAAATCTGTTATCAGAACACTTTGCTACTGTATGAGCACACTATGTAAGAATGCTCCCTGTTGTGCCTTTCTACCAACATTATGCATGACTTGGCCCATAATGTCCTATGCTAAGAGATTGAGAGGTATGTACATGGAACATCATATATACAACATAAGCAGCATTGAATGATTGCAAGAGGCATTACCATCTGTAATATAGTGTGTGTGTAAAGAACAGAGCAGTATTTCAAAAAATAAATGGTGTTACAGTCAGTGGTCTCACAAGTGAAATATTACATATCTAGAAGTATGTAGTTGTAGTCTGGTTAGTTATATCATCTGTGAAGTTGTTCTTTTTTCTCTCACCCCACCTCTTCTCTTCTTTTATTTATTGAATCAATATATTATATATTATTATCATTTGATATTATCATATTATTTGTTATTATCTTTTATGTTAGCCTTATGTATAATTTAATACTGATTTGCTGCTAAAGAACTTTCATTTACATTATTTAATGTTTTATTCCTCGTTATATTATTTTCAATTTCTTTCCATTACTCATTATTGTTTTCTCTTATGTCATTAAATACATTTAAATTTTTCTTTTATGTTTATATTTTATTTATCATAGTGCGACAAGGTAGGCCAATTCCTGCTGATCCACTTACCTTGGCTCCCCGGCTGAGGCACCAGGGCCCAGCACATCTGGAAGCAGCCTGGTTGCACTCCCTGTGCTGCCCCTGTACTAACTGCTGCATCAGGTAGTTCTGCCTCACAAGATGGATCTGTGGCCCCCCCTTTGGTATGGATGTGGAGGGGATCCTTTGGTCACACATCAGGAACTGCCAGGCGTGGTGCCTAGGCTTGTGTACCAAACTGTTGGTGCATGCCTGTGCCAGATAGAGAGCATGTTGCCCATCCTGGTGGGGCAGTCTGTCCTCATGCACAGGTGTCAACCAGTACCTCCACAAAAGCAGTGAAGGTGTAGTGCTGACAGTCCCATGGGTGAGGACATGAGTCATACTGTTACTGTGTCTGATGTCCATGGGACTGGGATTCCACAGCACCCTCCCCACTCAAAGTGTTCACCCCCTTCTTGTGTCCCACACCAACCCTGCCTGCTGTCTTGTCTGTCTGCAAACACATCCTCATCTTCCCAACTTACCTTCCCCTCACATACATATGCCCCTTCCCCAAAATTCCACTCTCTTCTTAAAAAAAAATAAAAGGGCACCTGCCCCCCCCCCACCAAAAAAAAAATCACCCAATACATAGCTCTCCATTTTGCACACTTGTCTACTGGACACAATTTAATTTGTCCCATTTGGCTTGACAATGCACTTATGTTTTCATCACCCCTCTCTGTGGGGTTGACAGTCCAAATTCAGTGAAAATCTTTTAAAGTGCACATTTGTTGCTGTTAAAGAAATGGATAGCTATGGTTATTTCCTATATTCTTCCTGCATATACCTACCTGCCTTTCACTATGTTTCTCCCCCTGCTTGCACCCCATCTCACCACTGTTCTCAGGGGTCTATATTATATCCTCGAATGCTTAAAAAAGCGAACTCTGATTAATCAAACTTATTTTCATGAAACTGCAAAATATCGAAGCAGCAGAAACTGATCAATCAGCATTCGCTTTTTTAAGCATTCGATGATATAATATAGACCCTGTCCTATCTCCCCAATTTTTCTTTACTTTAAAGAATTTTTGCAAGATGCGCTGTGAGTAGCATTGCTAAGCTATGCTAAATAGCGGTGTATTACTACATGTATTTGAAAGCATATTAATCACGTTCAAAGAGTACACTCGTGCCCTATTTTGAATCCAGTACCACTTCACTTGAAGAACAGTGCATCAAACAACCAAGCCACATAAACAGTTAATTAACACAGGTGTTTTAAGCAAAACATAGTAATTGTCATTTTCTCACCATTAAGCATGTTTAAGCAATGCTGTGCTTCACGCCACATGACAAAAATCTGCTAGAAGATTAATGGAAAAAACAGGAGTTTAAGTGGCACTCTGGTAGAGAAATACATCACTATAAAGCTATACACATAATAATAGATGTAAGTGAGGTATGTCACAACAGCTAAGTGTGCAATTATATCTACAACATGTAAAAATACACCTACTATGCCAGTGATTCTGTAGCTCAATCTGTTAAATGCTTTGAAAACTTTAATTTTTGGTCCAAACGGTACTGGATTCAAATACAGCTGTGTCTAGCATTTAAGAGGGGGACCTTGGCAGCTAAAGCTAGAGGAGCGGGAACTTTTATGGCAGTTACAAACAAACGCATACATTTACCCTGGTTTGAATGATGCCTGTTCCATTAAATGCTTGTTGAAACTGAAGGCTCTAGAAAGGCAAAAAAATAGACTAGCATACTGTATGTAGTAATATTAATGTTGGTGCATACAGTTGCATTTATTTACTTATATGAGAAATACATATACAATATGAATTTAAATATATAAATATATTTTTAATATAAGTTATTTACTTTTAAACACTTGTTTATTGTGTAGATAAATTTAAGTATGAAGTTTGTAGGTAGGAATGTTTCTTTAATTGTAAGGGTGGCTTTAGTTTTAACTAATTAATTAATTGATTTAATGTAATTGTATGATTAATTGGTTTCCTGTTATGTATATAAGTCTTGATATACTGGGTTATGTTGTCTGAAGAAGTGTATGGATTTTATGTACGAAAGCGCTTACATTAAATAGTATCTGTGGATTGGTTTCTCTGCTTTTTCTTTTTTGTATACAGTTTTGTGTTTTCTTTTGGATTTTTATGCCTACTTCTTGCAGAAGCAGCTTCAGCTTCAGCCTGTAGCACACACATCTATATATAAAAAGTAGCTACTACAAATATTCTTTCTGTGTTGATGTAGTATCTTTACCCCAGTAATTTCCACCCCAACATATGAGAAAGGGGGTGGAATCTACATTGAGGCCTTATATCTTGTTGAGTAGTTGCATGGGATTGGCTGATTATACTGCAAATCAGCTGTGTAGGCTGCATATAGCATTTCTGAACCACAGATTAGTTCAGAGGCAATCACCTGCTAATGAAAACCATCTTAAAAAGGCAAACTTCTAGCTAGGGGAACCACTGTGTATGAGACTTAGTTTGTATGGTTACCTTGTTGACACAGTACATACATAGCAGTATCTTTCAACATAGTATTGTACTCCATCAAGTATGTAACCATTTTGTTTCCAACACGATGCATATGTTTGAATATACTTAGTGGGAATGGGAATTACATCAATAGGCCTTTCTTAGAACTGTACTGATGGCATGCCATTGATCTCTAGCTGTGTTACACCTACAGAGGAAGTAGAGTACAGCAATGGTATAATGTTGTATGTTAACTAGGTATACAGGTCACCTGGATACTTCCTTTGTTAGCAGTTGTAATACTACACTGCTATTTGGTTGGCACTATTGTGTTTATATATTATGGGGGGGGTCCTGCTATGGGGCATACTATAATGGACACCTGTGTTGGGTGTGTGATCATAAGTGAGTATCTGTCATGGCACAAACAGGAATAGGTCATTATTGCTACTGTCCTAGTTGCATCCACACCCTTTATATGTTTGGCACACTGTTGAATATGAGATGTGTAATCAAGCAGCGAATACTGATAGCCTTCCTTTATTGCAGTATCTCTACATACTGTACTCCCACATATGAGATCCCGATGTCTTCTCATTTATTTGTATTTCAGAAGATATCATGCATGCAAGATGCATGGTCCCTTCTACTGAGGCAGAAAATGACCTTATCCTTGAGGCCTTGTGCCAACACTACCAAGTCCTGCTGTCCAGAGGGAGGTCAAACAGGCAAGAGTGGGCAGTGTTGTGGGATAAACTGGTGCATAACATTAATGCCATTGGTCACCAGACTCATACATATGCACACATGCAACACCGTGCCACTGACATGATGCACTTAGCATGCAGATGTGCGGCTGACTTGGCCAGGGATCGTGCAGTCACTGGTGGTAGGCCTGCAGCAGAACAACCTATCTCAACCACAGAGGAATTGCTGGTGAACCTTGCAACACAGGACATCCCCGGCCATCCATCTGGCAATATGTTGTAGATGTAGGTGCCACTCATTCCTCATAAGAGGAGCTTCCAGGTATGCTTAGTTAGATCAGCATTGGAATAGTATTGCATTTAGCATGTCAAAGTGCTAAAGTGCATATAGCTTTACATGGCTGTCAGGTATTTTATGGGGGAAAGGAAGTTAGCTGCAGTTTTAACTTATTCACTTCAATGGAGCTCAGGAATTTTGCACTTTAAGTTCCAATGGGCAGAGCTTAAGCTTTTTGACAAAATCAGATTATGTCCTCACATTTCAAAGAAATGTTTGCATCCCGGGAACCCTAGGGATTATGAAAGAAGTATAAATGGCAAACCCTTCAGCACAAACGATTTTTATAGTGGTAGTACTTTTTATGTTCTAGGTCTTAAACTGAATTTTGTAAGTCACAGTAAATACAGTAGGGGAATTCATTAAGCCCTACATGATTTTTTTTCATATATGCCTCACGAACAAATTGAGATTCAGTAAGCCTTGCTTAGCGGAGTGCAAACAGGTGCAAGCAAGGAAAGATCCGTGTAATGCAAATTCCTGCTTAAGCAGATGAATTATGGGGAAGTGATCCAACAAGCAGAAAGTCATCCATGTAGACTCTGTGTCCGTGTTTGTAATGTACGCAAGACTTTTTCATGTACAGGAGTGTACACGGGCAGTAGGGGATGAAAATGTCTAGAAATGTGGACATAACTCCCTTGAAAAGGGTATATTACAAGGATTATTGGTGAAAAATGCATTGTGGATGTGAAAAAAAGCAAGGGGAAATGCATAATCATTATTTATTTTTTTCTATTAATCTCCACTTGTTTACGCTATGGGCCACCATGTGCAAACACACTTAATTCAAAAAAAAAAGGAATCAATGCATGTATTTCATAGAAATGTACTGTAGGAGCTTGCATTGGCTCAGTATAATAGTGCAGTCATGCTATTGCCTGGCACACATGAGTATGATCCATGTAGTTTCCAGGCTATCAACACGAATAGGCAAGCAAATGAGGTGGATTTGTCGAATTGCTAAAATGAGCAACTGTGCCCATAGATTCCTTTCATGTAGGTCCCTACATGGTGTTCACAGTCCCAGTCAATGTGGATAACATGGGGGGTGTCATATTCAGTTTGAACAGGTTTTGTGCATGCATTTGTGTGGCACACCATATAGCTAAGCATGTTCCTGCAACCGACCCCCCCCCCCGGCACAATGGTGATGTAGGACGCTATGAATTAAAACTGGAAATATTCAGTTGTGAATATTTAATTGTGTATGCTAAGCTCTGCAGCACTAATGCAAAGAAGTGCTGCCTTTAAATCATGTTAATCATATTTTATGCAGCTGAAATGCATCCATATTAGCCAATCCCACATGGTGGACTTACACCACAACTGTATAAAGTATGCATATACCCTACAAACTGTTTTTCTCCCAATACTTTGAACTAGTCTAGTACAGACTTGAGAATTTTAAACAGAATAATGTTTGGGGCTGTTGAAGCTATTCTATATCTGTATGTGCTAGAGGCTGAAGTCAACCCTGCTGGTGCTGATGACCATAGACCTAGGCCGAGGAGGAGAAGAGTGTTCAGGCCCAGGGTAACCTACCAGGAGCTAAATGAGCTAGAGATCATAGACCACTACAGGGTGTACAGGGACATATTACAACAGGTCACTGAGCTCTGCACCCTCAACTCAGAGCCAGAGCCAACAGAGGATAACCCATCCCAGTGGAAACAAAGGTATGTGTAGCCCTTAGTATACTAGCTACAGGCACTTTTCAAAGAACAACTGTGGACATGATGGGAGTGTCGCAATCATCTGCATCCAGGATACTCCACCAGTTTCTGGATGCTGTGCTCCCACATGCCAGTGAACACATATTTTTCCCCTTGACCCTGAGGTGAGGGCCACCAATATGCAACACTTCTACCAAGTACCACACTACCCTGAAGTACTGGGAGGCATAGATTTCACTCATGTACACATCAAGGCACCACCTGGTGAGCAAGGTGGAATCTATGCTAACCACAAGAGATACTACTCCATCAATTGCCAAGTTGTGTGCAGTGCCCAGGGGATTATCATAAATGTGTGTGCTGGCAACCCTGGCAGTTATCACGACTCCCATATATGGAAGACATCACAGCTGTACCACATGTTTGCCGGGGGGACATCCCACAGGGCCATTTACTGGGGGATGTCAGCTACACCCTGGAACCATGGAGGATGACACCCATCAAAAGTGTACACACACCCACCCACAGAACAATGCCATAATGAGGTACACGCTCAAACTAGGAGCATCATAGAGGATGTGTTTGGGCTTCTGAAGATATGGTTCCAGTGCCTCAGCATATCTGGTGGAGCCTTGCAGTATACCCCAGCCACTTGTGCACAGATATTCATGTGATGTGCTATGCTATGCAATCTGATCCTGCAGAAACTGCTGCAGCAGAATCAGCAAAAGGAAGGGATACACAACCCCCCCACCAGTGCCTTGGTCAGCACAGCCACAATCACAGGAGGGTTCGGAGGAGGAACACCCTGCTGATGTCCCTGTAGACAGGCATAGACATGCCCAGTACACCCTGGTTTGGCTAAGAGACAACACAAAGTACATTCACTGACAATCTAGTGACCTAGGGACTAACACCTCAATCCTACTCACATACAGATAGTAAACAGTGATGCCAGCCAACTCACACATCCTGTACCTATCCATGTATTGGCTGTGTACTGCTTGCATCACACAGAGTCAGCCCTGAAATACAGTCTTGTCAACTGCTGTACTTGCAAGGTAAGTCCATAACATACACAGTATTATAGTGGATTGTTATGTTAGGTCATCATAGCTATGGACAGGGTACAATATGCAGGTTACTATACTGGCCTGTTTGGACAGACATTACATCCACATGGAACTACCGACTACCATTCCACTAACATGTCACCATTTGTAGTCGGTAGGCCTCATGCATGGAATATTCAAGCAGTACCACTGCAACAGAATACCGGTACATCATTCAAGGGACATGTTGGAAAGGGAGGCAGAACATGTGTGTTACTTCCCCACCCAGCAAAACAGCACTGTTCCCATCTAACTGCCATAACACTAAAGTTATACTGTATAACCTTTCACACAGGCAGTATGCCACACAGCATCAGTACAGTAATGCATAATCTGAACATTCATTTTATGTGTAATTTAATTGACAATAGCATAGTGCATATTTATGCAGGTGATGCCAAGATGAATGAGTCCTCACTCACCTATGAGCTTCTGTGGCTCAAAGGAATAAGGCAGGTAAGTTGTGTGATGGTGTCCAGGATTTTAATCCTGACATTTCTGATTATTGTGCATGTGAAGCAGCAATACATATATCTTGGTACAAACTTTCTCTGAGTGTGCTATATTAGTATGATTCTATTTCACATATTAATTACACATATGCATCTGTGCCACAGTTCTGAGACCAATTTGATAAGTACGTTGTTACTTTTGGATATCTTATTAGCAGGATTGTTAAGGCTGAGACATAAACAAATATATCAACATGCGTATTTAGAAAACACATCCATTACCTCCTGAACATGATGTAATATAACAATATAATAACAGTTGTGAATGAAGGAATGTGCTGTGATGTGATTCATGTGGAATGACAGAATCATATGCAACACACTGATCACTACATCAGAACAACTATGTATTGATGCACTCTAGATAAGATGGATAGCTGCATGGCTTACATATAGGACACGGCAAGTATCATACAGCAACTGGACAAGTAATATTTATGGTGACAACCAGGGCGTCCAACACGGCTCTGTAGTAAGCCCATATTTTGGGTCTATATTATATCATTGAATGCTTAAAAAAGTGAACGATGAATAATCAAACCCATGTAAGCGAAAGCTTACAATCTCGAAAGCTCAGAACAGTGATTTTTTTCCAAGGAAAAAAATCACTGTTCCAAAAACAAAAAAAAAAAACAAAAAAAACTTGAAATAATACATACAGTGGGGGGCTTCACCCTCCACACCCCACACCCACCCTACTTAAATATACCAACTATGCGATCACACTACAATGCCAAAAACAGCAAAGTAACGGAAGCGGCCAAGTGAATTCTTTCCCTGGAAAAGAATTTGCTTAAAAGCCACTTCTCTATTTTGCCTTTTCGTTGTTTTAAGTTCAACCAAGACGCATTCAATATAATGAGTCTTTCGTCATCTAATAGGAACCCCATATTTCTTTATATTTGTCTGAAGATCTATCCTTTACTTCACAGTTGTTCTACAGTCTATATGCAGATGATTTGAGATTGGGTATACTGTTCTAATGTGTTACAGATTGGGCATGCCTGCACAACATCTTAATCACAGGAACATCAGATGCTGTGAAATATATTGAAAACAAAACATATGATAGTTGGAAGATAGAAAGAGAAAGGTGACTGTGAAATACAGCACATAGTGAATGAAACTGTAGATTAAATCAAGGAACTGGATATGTAGGTAGATCCAGATTGGAAATCTCCAAATCATCTCAGACTCCTGGCCTGCAGTACACCTAGGTATGAGATGGAGTCAGCTTATGCAACAGGAAGTCTCCAGTGTCAGCAGTGCACCTCCCATTTGTGAGTTGCTAAGCAATGTGCAAACAAGCCAAAATGCCACTGAGCATGCTCACACAGTTAAGCAGAGTGCAAAACTGTTGGCCCACTGTCTATTTTGTACAAAAAATACATATATCATATATATCTCTATATTTATAAACACAGATTTGTCTATATATATATATATATATATATATATATATATATATATATATATATATATATACACACACACACACACACACACATATATCATATATATATATATATATATATATATATATATATATATATATATATATATATATATATATGTCTACCTGATTTAACCGAAAGCTTCAAACGCCGACAACGAGAACATCGACACTGGAAGATGGACAATGGAGAAGACAGACAGTTGAAAATCCCGACGCTGAGAACACCGACATGTTAAGATAAGTGTGCAGTAGAGACGGACATTAGGGTCAGGGTTCAGGTAAGGTTTGAATGAAAACCAAACAAACACCTAAAATAACAAACTGTTTAGACAGCGATGAAACTTTTTAATAACAAAGCTTTCATAATATAGTAAAAAAAAAAAAAAAAACTTGACACGTTAAAGCTTTTCATCTGTAAATACAGACTTCATCAGAATAGCATATAATATATATACACTTTTTAACTTTTTTTTTTGTCAAAATTCAATTACTTTACATTTAAAGTGCCAATGCATCAATATTTCATTGTGTTGTTACATACAATGTATATACCAATGTACACTAATATATATATATATATATATATATAAATAAATAAATAATATATACACATAATATAAATAAATCTAAAAAATCAATAGATTTTTTAAATGCCCATGGGGCCTCATTATGACAAACAAACAATGGTGGAATTCAACACCTTATTGTTCCCACAGTGGCAAGAACTATATATAATAAGCAATAAAAAATGGCGAGAAAGGCCAAAAAAGGGTATTTGAAAAAAAAAAAAAAATATATATAACGTATGAACAATATATATATAAAAAAAAAGCTTTATATGGAACCAAAAGGAATTATGGCAAGTGAAACAGACAAGAGTGGTAGTAGAGTAGATCTATTTACTAATGGAAAAAACAGGAATTATTGGGTGTCAGTAATAATATATATACAATAGTACACAGTGTGCCAAAAAAAGAAAAAGCAAAAAAGAAATGGAGAAATAGTTAGTAGTTTAGTTTTAAAAAAAGTATATAACTATACAGATGTTAATATTCAAGAGGCGATTTCACATTCAGTTAAATCAGTTTAGTTGATAATATTACAGAAATCAAGTTATTTTGTGAAAGGTTGAATTTGGCATGTTTTCAAAAAACACAATGTATCATTCATACCATCATCGAATAATATGGTTAATTATGAAAAATAGTCTGTGATGATGTATATAGATTTAATATAAAAAAAAAAAAGATTATAACAGATAATTTAAAAAACACAGAAGAAAAGGAATGTCTAGTGGAATTGACTAAGAAATAAGACATCCATGTTATGAAACGGATAAACTGCATTATTAGAGCATCATTTGGATGGTGGGAGACATCTAAACAGTTCATTATTTAAGGTGTGTGATAGTGACAGACTTAAGGGTTAGGGGGCGTGATTAAGGTTAGGGTTAGGTAAGGTAAGTAAAAGTGGAGGAAGGACGACGACCCTTAGGTTTAGGTTTGGATTACAAGTTAGTGATTTAGATGTATGTGTCAGGATTGTGGTTTGTCGGGCATGTGAAATTTCATGTTTTTGAACTCTCGGTTTTGTGGTGTTGGTTATTTCGTTGTCGGTGTTTTGGCATGCTGGCGTTATCAGGCAGACCTATATATATATATATATATATATATATATATATATATATATATATATATATATATATATATTTATATATGGGGAAAGGATGTGTAAGTAAGTATCGATGGTGATGGGCGTTGGAAATGCAGTATAAGGTAAGTGTGCGATGTTGGGTCCTCTGTAGGGATAGGGGGTAAGTGAGTTAGGTTAGGGGTAGAGGTAGCGGGTTAAGGCAGCAGTGCAGTAGTGGTTAGGGTTTTAGGTTAGAGTTATTTGGGGTTTAGGTGAAGTGGTGGGTTAGAGTTACGTCTTAGGTAGGTTATGCGAGGTAGGGTTGAGTTTAGGGTTGTGTATAGGGTTAGGGTTGGTTTGTAAAGTTGTGGTAGTGTTGTGTGTGGTTTGGACAGGGACAGGGTTTTGTTTTGTTTGTTGATTGTTGTTGTTGTGAATTGTAGTGTATTGTTTGTGGTTGTTGTTTCGATGTGTAGTGGTGTGTTGCGTGGTGAAGTTGTGAACTATGTAATTATTGATCCATATATATATATATATATATATGAGTGTGCATGTCTGTAATGCCTTACATACACAGATCATGGATAGTAAAGCTGCACTACAATGCTTAAAAAGTTGCATGAACGGAAACAAGGAAAGGCTCAACAGTAAATAATACACTTACAGACATTTGCAACTGCTTAGACCAACATATGTTACAGTCATAGGACTATTGGGATATCTGAAGTGCACAGTTCTGACCATCTTCAGCCAGCATGTGCAAATTATACCACATGTGACAGCAGAAAACCATCTAATGTGACACACACATAACCATGAGTCACACCTGTGTACTTGCAAACAGCTAGATGGTGGTCAGTCATACCATGTCTCCCTAACTGACCATGTGGATCCCTTGAAATGTATGGCATGGTATAGGAATACATACATATATGGTGATGTCATATGTATATAGCTACACCAGCATGAGCATCCACATTCACTACAGCCCTCTGTATCTGCTTGATTTCAACAAACACACATCAATAACTGTGCAATTGTTGTAATGTATTATGTTGTGTGCCCACTTATTGCCTGGGAAAATAAACTTTTACCACAGGCCTGTCCATCCACATGCAAACAGACTCAATATGGTCAGTCCAGGCTGATGACACATAGCTGGGCTACAAAACAGTTTCCTCACTGTTATGCAACTAGCTGCAATGGACAATAGGAAGCTGTGTGATTATGCAGTCCTACAAACCTGTAAACATGGGGCTTCTTTATGTTCTTTATGATAACATCACCTGCAGTCATTTGCATTATCAGGCTTAAGCTGTGGAGCATGCAATAAATACTGTGATCTGTAGTGTATATTAATAGATAGGTAGGTCTTTCTTCAGCACACTTGCTGTGTGCATGTATGTGCATCTCCACACAAAACAAATGTGTTTTCCACAATGCTTTAAACAGAGGCAGGCTTTTGGGTGATGCCGGCCTTGGAACTGTTCTTCTCCACAAGGCCTGCAGATGTCATCTACCATAAGAGTACCTAAAGCCATGTTAAAGTCAGACTTCAGCCACGGATCATGCTATACATTCTTTAATCTGTAAGTGTAAGACTAGATAGGTAGAGGTTCTAATCTCACTCCAACCCAATTTGCATGTAGGTGCATTTCCCTTTCAAACAAATGTTAATGTAAAATGGAAGTAGGTTTGCACTTTTTGGCATTTTCACTTGACACAGGCCTCCAAAATCTTCTCCTCCACAAGGCCTGCAGATGTAATTGACCATAACAGTACCTAAAAGCATGTTAAAATTAGACTTAAGCCAAGGCACATGCAATAAGTATTGTGATCTGTAGTATGTAAGACTAAGTAAGTAGAGATTCTAATCTCAGTCTAGCCCACTTGCTATGTGTGTGCTGCCCAGTGGTCTGTACACATAAATAGGTAGTAGTCATGTTCTAACTGTGTCTGGTGTGGGTGGATGTTAACCAGTGTTTTACATCAGCCTATGGTATGATAACATCATTGGAATATAGTGTGCAAATGGACCTAGGGCTTTTATATGGTTATCCACCTTTTACCCTTATTATCACATTCATCACCTATTGCCCCTGTCCAGGTATACACAGTTGGAATCAATTTGGTTTAATTGTGGTCACCCATCCAATTGTACAGATTTCATCTGTAAAGGGTCAATGAGGTGCTCAGCTGGACATGAAGTGGAAGTCTGTTTCACAGGCGTGTTAACCTCTGGAAGACAATTGTCTCCCTCCAGCAGGTTTTATAAAAGTCACATACCAGGTTAAGATCTTTAACTGGGAGTAAACTGATTATCCATTTCACTTACACATGTGTAGCATGTTAATAAAGCAGTGTTACAGATGGAGTCATATGGAAAGCAAAGATCACCTCTGAGTATGCTGTGTGATACACACACATTAAATTGATGGTGAATTCAGACAATCCCCATACAGCAGATGCTGAGACTTGCATCCCCCTTGTGAGGAACCTTTGTGTGTCCCCAGTGACCATGGCTGTTTGGTGAATAACATAACAAAAGGGGTATTACACTCAAATATTGCCCTGATGAGGGAAGAGTACATGAAGGTACTAACTTCTTGTACTGGAGACAATGCCCTCATGTATGACATGAGCAAGATATAATGACCTACTCACCACTGTGTAGACATGGTGATCTAAGTTTTGGTAGCTGTCAACATGTGTCACCAGGTCTCTCACCCCTGTGTATGTACTTAGGTGTCACTATTTATGTGGTATGTAGCAGGAACATCGCTGTTACCAAAATGAAGGATAATATATATAGGTGCATTGCGTTTAAGGCCATGTGTTTGGCAACAATCATCTGTCCATGTAACACTATAATGTTAAATGTTGGCATACCATGTATATTGCATGACCGCTCACAGTTAGTAGGCATCATTAAACACTGTCAGCCATAGTCATTTACATTGTGCTTTTACTTCAGTGAAATGGATTCTAAACAGTAGGTGACCCAGGACAGAAGCCTCTAGAACACCACTGGTTACAGGTCAGCTATTGGATGTGTCTTCTGCTATTGGACTATGTAACTTGTATCAGTGAGGCAGTTAATAACCCATGTAATGATATAAGTGTTTTAGCCTAGTTGGGTGTGTTTGTCAATGATTTCTGCATAGGGGATAGTGTCAAATGCCTCCTCATAGTGCAGGCAGGCTGTCTGAATGGATTTCCCCTCAGTCAGGTCCTTGTTGACTGTCTCAAAGAAGTCCACCAAGATTAACAGGCACAATGTCACTTTGATAACTCCAAACTGAGTAGGGACAAGTAATTGAATGTCACCTCCATCTTAGTTGATACTGTCAATGATGATCTGCCCCATGGTCTTGCAATAAGGATAATGAGGGTGATATACATATAGTTTGTGGGGTCATTGGATGCACCACATCTGTGCAATGGAATAATTGTGCCTGCTTTCCAGTCAGTTGTGATGAAGCCATCGGTTACACTATGATTGGGAAGAGTATCTAAGGGTGCAACAACTCCATGTTGGAGCATAGGAAGGGCACAGCCTGGGATGTTCTCGGGTACCAAACATGTTGTGTTTCTGTCCTTAGAGAAGCCAGTTATGACATGCTGTTCAGAGATACAAGGTAGTGGACAGGTGGTAGGTATGTCATGGTGTACATGTGGTGAGGACAGGGGAGTGAGGTTTCTGCAGACTCAGTCAGCCAAAAGATGAGATATGTCCACATCAGAAGTATATGGGGTATCAGGAAGTACAGGTTTGGCACTAAACTGTGCCTTTCCTTTTAGGTTACATATGTAAGTATAGAATGGCTTCTGGTTGTACTTTATGTGGGAAGCTAATTTGGGGCAATACTTTGTTTTGGGGAATTCACATCATCTCTTATTTGCATGTATAGGATGATGAGGTTATGTTTTCTTTTCAGGGTGCTCCCTCCTTCCTACTGCTAAAGAACAATGTCTCCCTCTTATTGTAAAGCCTGTTAATGGTAGTCGTCCACAAGGTAGGTCTGGTCTTTCATAATGACCTTGTGTGGCACCTATTAGGTATTGCAAATTAAATGCAGTTATACAGGTGTTTATATAAAGCATAGCTGTACAGCTCAGTATAGTATTTCCTTTTGAGGTGGAGGTGCAGTGAAGCTATTGCTGCCATCCCGTAAGGTGTTATAATCTGCTTTGGTGAAGTGTATTACTCTAACTTCTGGAAGGTGGTGTCAGGTGTGATATGTACATAGAGTGAGATCCATTAGATGTCATATTGCACCAGGGAGGGGCACACAGTAGGGGTGCTGCAGTGGTCCTCCATATCAGTTAGCACCCCTTCCAGTATGTAGGCTTCACTTGTGGGGGTGTCAACCAGTTGTTCCAGGGCATTGTGGTTAATGAAGTCAGGAAAATTTGTGTAAGTGATTTTGAGCATGACTAATATACCCAGTTGGTGGTTACTTAACATCACCCAATATAGTGGTGTCAAGATGTATATTGATAGACTCAAGTAGGTGCAAATAAGAGTGGTTGTCCTGATTCATGGAGGGGCTCCTATAGCTGGCAAGCAGTTAAATAGGTGCCTACGAAAAGGCCATACCACCTGAGTTGTCTTCAGGGAATCATATTGTGTAACCGATCTGGATGTGTATGTATTCATAAGGAATATTTATACACTGACCCCATTACCTTGAATGCCATGAGTTTGAGGTCTGCATGTGTGGAAGGAGTTGTACACTCCTATGGCTGTGTTGTACTCCACAGCCCTGAACCAGGTGTCTGTGACTGCAATAATGTGAGTGTTTACAAAGGTGATGTCTATGTCCAGTGAGTGGAGGCTTGTGTTCACACTCCTAACCTGTAGCAGCATAACATCAAGGTTGTTTGTAGATGGGCTTTTTTACATTAGAATTTGGACCCTGGGACACCACCTAGGAAGGACACTATGGGGTGGCAAGAGCCTTGGCCAGTAGCCAAAATTGCACAGGTGACAGATGTAGGTCACGTCAGACAAAGCATCCAGGTCAGTTGATCATGTCACACCAGGGTGACAGATAGTAGATCTCCTTCAAATTACATCAGATGCTAAGCCAAGTATTGACATCAACCATGTTTATTTTCCATGTAAGCAGCATCCCGGGTGAGGGAGAAATTAAGCTGAAGGCCAAGGGCATAACTGCCTGAGATGCATAGTCTGACAGCTCAGTCATTTTTCTCATCATGAACCCCTGAGATGTACTTCTCAAGTAGTACATACATACAGGAACTATGACACAGTCATAACAGTACCTGCTGCTGACAGACTTGAGTACATGTGTGATATGGTGTAACAGGAAACCTGATATTTATGTGACCTTCCCCTTATGTATTCTGATGAGTGGGACTTCAAAATGTCTCATGGTGTAATGGATGAATTGTGACATGATCTGGACAGAGTGTTGTTTTCCTGGAACATATATGTGCAGTATTACATAACTAGGACATGTGGTGGGAACAGCTACATTGCCCAAAGGTGACCACCCCTCTACAGTAGGCCTCACATCCATGTTACACATACCACCACTATGATGCTGTTGAAGGGCAGGCAGCATGACTTGTTGTGATACTGCCACCCAACATGGGCAACTGCCACTGTACAGTTTGCCACATCAACCTTGGACATGTATATCACCTGCCATACAGCATTATACTGTGATGCTACAGCTGTGCTCCTAATCAACATCAGGTCAGTACCTAGTGAAATTTTAGGAGGCATGAAACCCAAGCCATAATACATGCAAAATGCAAATGACTGGTTTGGTTGCTAATCAAGGCATCTACCCAGAGAAGGCTACAACAAGCCTACAGATGCTTGCATCATCTATGACAAGTGTGTGGGTCAACAAACAGGCTGTGGCCTACTTCATATCTTGAGCTTGGTAGTAATGTTTTGTTTCTGGTGAAAGACAGAGAATAGGACCTTTGTATCAAAACAGAGTGATGCCATGGTGGGACCAGCAGTAGTAGTAGCCAGGCAGCAGCAATTCACATTACTCTCCTCTTTTCAGCAGTCATCACGTGGTAATCCTTTGTTTTCAATAGGAACTGCTTCATTACTGTCTAACATCAGAATAACTGCCAAAATACTCCATCCTTAAATTTACAGGGTGTACATATTAGTTTCCCCCAAAGTGTTTTGCAGTGGTCTATACAAACTCAAACACTTTGGGTTACATTTATCTTGGAAACCATGAAGGAAATAACTACAATAGGGAGTTGCACCAATGACCTTTCAGGACATCTGGATTTAGTATTCCACTGTAGCCACCAAACAGGCATTGTGCTTTGTGAATAGAGAACAGCAACAGTCATCCCTCTGCAAAAAGGGGACCCATCTTCAAACACTGGTAAATGATAAATAGAGTTGTAGTACTCTCACAAACACTGGACCAGACACAGTTTGGTTTACTCATGCCCAGATTATAGCTACCCTACTTGGTGGACCTATTTGATAAAGTTACCACAGCAATGGATGAAGGAAACATGAGTCAAGCCACCTACCATGGCCTGACAAGGAAATTCATTTTTAGGCAATAACTTATCTGCAGGTGTGGCCACTGGCAGTAGTCTGTGGCTGACTAAATTTGCTGATGAT
The DNA here is from genome assembly GCF_019279795.1 of Protopterus annectens. Classification (NCBI taxonomy): domain Eukaryota; kingdom Metazoa; phylum Chordata; order Ceratodontiformes; family Protopteridae; genus Protopterus; species Protopterus annectens. Next base: position 1,859,900,881 of record NC_056743.1, on the reverse strand, counting down.
TGCAAACTAGGAGCTGTCATTGCATCCTACACTGACACAAATGTTATCCAGGAGGGGTTGACACAGACATACTGTTGCTGTCAGAGCCAATGACCAACAGTAAATGCCAAGAATTGCACAACACTATCCTTTGAGGAGTGCTCCAGCCATTGTAACTATTGCATAGACAGCACACTGCCTACAGTTTACCCAATAGTCAGGGATGTATGAACACATTGATAATGATCTACATTCTATGTAGCACAACCTGTAAACCAAGGTAGGGCAGGTAGATCCAAGGAAGTCATTGTTCCACTGTATTCAGAATTCATCAGACCTATTGTTGAGTACAATGCCACCTTATCCATGTAAGCAACCAGGCATATCCATCAACTATAACAGCCATAGAGGTTCCCAATAAACCACTACATTATGTATGTAACATGTCGTATGGAGGCTACGTTAAGGTCCTATCCATGTAGTCTGTCTCCTACAAGCTTTGGATGGGAGGTGAATGGTTACCATAAAGGGTAGTTTCAGATCCCACTGTGGACCTCCTGCATACCCACACAACTAGCACCAGAATTACCAGTTCCCAACACCTATACCTTGCCTGTGATATAAATGGGAAATGCTGGAGAGACAAGTATATAACCCAGAGACTACACCCTATATGGAACAGGCTCTCCATGCATGTGAGGTACACTTCTAACCTAATGCAAATCATGTGAAAGTTACACATGAGGATGGGGATCAGGACAATCATAGATGGTTTAGTACCAATGTGTGGAATGGACACAGAAAAAGTGGTGAGTGTTCATCTCCCACATCCCGGCCTGTACATTTATCAGCACCCAAAATCCTGCTTAAACTCTTCCAGGGTATCAGATCTTGTCACAGTTTAGGAATCTGTCACTGGGTTTCAAAAAGCCCTTGTATTCTTTAGCCTATTAAACACATATGAACTCATGTCACACATAACCTATAGTTTCTTACCATTCTAATGACATTTTCTTCTGTGCTGACAGTCCATCCTGTGCTTTAACATTGATGGTTTAATTACACATGTGTGGGCATAGCTGTGCCCTACAGAATTCTGAAAAGGAATCATAGACATTTCCATGAGACACCTTTCATCGTGTGACCACAAAGCCACTTCTACAGTATCCATGGTAACATAACCACATTATATGAGTCTAGGTTCATTAGAAAAGGCATTGTGAAATGTCTGCAAATGAGCAGTACAAGGAGCATGCACAAAGAAACAATGGATGATGGGTCATAGTGATGTAGATATTCACCCTGTGCAGCAGACACATAGCTTTATTTCCCAGTATCCATGAGAAAGATGACAAGGATATGGCACAGATATCATTAGCACAGGGTGTTGTGTAGGGGTGCAGGAGGCCTAGGCTAACCCAATAGGTTGACATGCATGTGTGTGAGTCAGAAAGGGAATCAGACAAGACGGAGCATGGAGATGTGGTGTGTGTGTGTGTCTATAGGTGACATGATTTTGACAGTGGTGTGTGAGTGTTTGTGTGCACGCAACCAAGCTCAGTGCTAGCCCTACATGTTTGAATGTTGGACAGCTCTGAGCCATGCATGGTAGAGCTGACTGTTCACTGTCTTCTCCCCATACATGTGAACTGTCTCTGCCAGTAGTTGCAGTTGCACTTCCATGTCCAAGGTCAGATGCTATGCTACTACCTGAGGTTGATTGTTGTCTGCTGGGAATGTGTCCTCCATAGGAATGCCCAGGAACATGAGTCCATTGTCTGTCACATCTTGGTGTGGACAGCACACTCTCCTCTGTAGCACTGGATGTAATGCCACTACGGAAGCGTGAATGGGCACAGCCACATTGACTCTCAGCAGATGTAGTCACTGATCTACATCCATGAGGCCTACACTCAACTCCAACAAGTCTTTCCATCAGACACCATGTTCCAAGACTGATACTGTCTAATCTGCCTGGGACCAACCTCTTTCCACTGTGTCAATCAACTGCTCTAGGATATCAGCAACATGGTAAAGGCAGTCACAGATATCAGAATGTGCTGCATCCATAACCCTGATCATTCTATGGGATTACCTTTCAGAATGTGCCTGTGCCTCCATGACAGCCCTAAAGATTCACTGAGTGACACGTGATGGGACACTTGCAACAGATGGTGGAGAGACAGCAGACCACCTACAAGCACCCCTATCAATCCACCTTGGTGAAACCTTTCCAACTGTTTGGCTATGGCCACTGTCATTGCTCCCTGCAGCCACAGTAGCCACACTTTCCTGGTCAATGTCCCCACCCTCTGACTGTCCAATTTGTGTGGGACAGGGTATGGATAAGTATACTAGGTGTGTACAGCGACAATGAGGCAGATGAGGGATGTCATTCTGTATGTCAGATTCAGCCCCTGCAATCCCCAGCTGTACCTCACTTTGGCCAACATCATCATCTAAATCTGAAGAGACTCCAATGTCAGGTTGTGAAGGGAACAGAGACCAGCCCCATGGTCACCTGTGAAAAAAGGAGACAGCATTACATTAATACTCTCACTACTATGCTATGCATTACTATGTTACAATATATGTTATGTTGTATACACTGCTGTCGGTATCACAGACTTCTCTAACCTCCAAGCTCTAATAGTAGGACATGAGGACATTATAGTCTAACCCAAATATGTATTTACCAGCAAATAGTTCTGTAAAGTAGAATCCCATGATCAATGCCTAAATGATATCCAGCATGGACATATTGAAAAACCCTTGCACAGCTGACACATATGGCAATCAATACCATCCTGACAATACTTGAAAATCTATCATTGTGGACACACTTACATGGCATAGGTATGTGTGTAAACTGTGTACAGTCAGTCTCAATCAGGCAGATAGTACATCAATTCAGCCATCAGCCCTAGAAAGACACTTTGTCATATACATTTCAGTAAATATCCATCTGTAACAAAACAGTGTTGTGCTTACCAGTATCAGGACCATGGCCTTGTCCAATTACTGACATTCCTGAAAAGATTTGAATTAGAGGTAATGTAAACAGCACTGCATGTTACATTATAACAGGGAATATGTCAAATATCTGACATTTATAGTAGCTACTATGTAAACTGTCATGTTTGTCACAATTTGGCCTAAGACTGAAACTGTGGCTAACCTCTGTTACCCACAAAATAAAACCTGACACCCACTTAAAACTATGTACACACTGCCACACTAAATGCTACAGTACTCCAATGATGATCCTACTGAGCATACCTGGAAGCTCCTCTGTTGTTGAAACTGTGGAATCCACATCACGACGTACTGTGTGATGGATGCCTGGGAGCTGTCATGTGTCCCTAGGTTCACCAGGAATTCCATAGTGGCTGACAGTTGTTCTGCAGCAGGCCCTCCACCAATGACACCACAATCCCTGGCCATGTCTGCTGCTCGTGTGTGTAGCATGGATCATGTCGGTGGCACAGTGTTGCACCTGCTCATATGTCCTGTTCTGGTGACTAACTGCATTTACATTGCAGGCTAGGTTGTCCTACAGTGCAGCCTGCTCCTGTCTGTTGGGCCTCACCCTGGACAGTAGGATATCATAATGCTGCCACAGGGCTTCCACAATTATGTCATTCTCAGGCACAGTGAAACAGGCTGTTCGATGCCTATACATTATTGCTGACCCACAACAAAAAGGGAACACATGTCAGTATCAGATACATGGGGGTGCACATGGTACAGATACAGCCATATAGGAAAGCTATTAGTATTCACTGTTTAATTACACATCTAAATTTCAAATGTGTGCCCAACCATATGTGTCAACCTCTTAGAGCAAAAAATCTGGACAAAGTCATAAATAAAAGTGGGACAAAGGGCATAAAATAGGGACAATTTCTACCTATTGTTACAAACTTACACGGTTGCTGGACTAACAGGTTGTGCATGACTATGAAACATTTTCAGAGTACCCAGTCTGCAGATCTCATCCTTAATATTGTCTAACTGAAATGTTTAATGATTTGCAACATATTTGTCAGAAAACCATAATTATATGACAAATGGACCAAATATTTGAGGCCAAACTCTGGACAATCTGCTAACATATGTACAGTTGAGAGGTATGTCCACAACATACAAAGGTTGTAAGTCCAAGTGATGTAGTAGCAGTAGTCAAGTATTCCTGTTTGTGGCATGACAGATACAGATACCTAGGGTTTTTTCCTTTTTAAGGTGTACCTCATTAGCAGGTGATTGCCTCTGAACCAATCTGTGGTTGAGTAATGCTAACTGAAGCATACACAGCTGATTTGCAGTGTAATCAAGCAATATCCTGCAGCTATTACAGGGGGATATAAGACCTCAGATAGGGGCTATAAACAGAATTTGGTAAATGAAACTGTGGAAAGAGGTAGATCCAAGCGATTCACGGATTATAAGCCCTGGATTTTAAGAGCTTTTGAAAGGGATGAGGTCAAAAAGAGCAATGAGGCTTTATGCAAAGTCCCGCAGGTTATGTTAAACTATAGCAGTAACACTAGTGATATCTGCAATATAGTGAGGAAGAACTGGAACATCTTGACCAGTGATAGTACACTGGGGGGCATAGTGGGACCTCAGCCCACTTTTAGGTATAGAAGGAATAAAAACTTAAAGGATCTACTGTGCAAGGAACCTTCCATGCCAAATGTATCCTATGCTCTACCATACTCAATAGGAACGAGTAATTGTGGATCATGTAAAGCTTGTCCCCACATAAATAACGATACTGTATTTATACATCCCACTACCAATAAAGTGTTTCACTTTAAAGGAAGAGCAACCTGCCGCACAACCAACATAGTATATTTAGCAGAATGCTGTCAATGCCAAGGTTTTTATGTGGGTAAGACGAATAGCATGTTCAAAGTAAGGATTCTTCAGCATCTTTCGAGTATTAGGAATAAAGATGAAAGAAATGCGTTATGTAGACATGTGATTTTGCACCCTACACATACATTTAAATTTAGGGTTATTGTAAATGTTAAACCCAGCACTAGGGGGGGTGATATTGTGCTTCAAACAGAAACTGTAGAAACAAAATGGATTGCTAGTTTAATGGCAAACAGGAAGCCAGGCTTAAATGATTACATACCAATTAAGCCTATTTTGAAAAATAGGTGTGTCTTTCACTGAATGTGCTTGCTATTTCTGAATGTGATTGGCTTTTATATGTATATAAGTGAACCATCTCATTCGTTTTATTTATCTGAAGAAGGGTCATCCCGAAAGCGCTTATCTTGTGATTTTAAGAATAAAGAAGATTTTTTAAGCTGTCAGCAGTGTCCAACTTTGCTTCGTTTTTCTACAATTATGTCATTCTCAGGCATAGTGAAACAGGCTGTTCGATGCCTATACATTATTGCTGACCCACAACAAAAAGGGAACACATGTCAGGATCAGATACATGGGGGGTGCACAGGGTACAGATACAGCCATATAGGAAAGCTATTAGTATTCACTGTTTAATTACACATCTAAATTTCAAATGTGTGCCCAACCATATGTGTCTACCTCTTAGAGCAAAAAATCTGGACAAAACCATAAATAAAAGTGGGACAAAGGGCATAAAATAAGGACAATTTCTACCTATTGTTACAAACTTACATGGTTGCTGGAATAACAGGTTGTGCATGACTATAAAACATTTGCAGGGTATCCAGTCTGCAGATCACATGTCCTTAATATTGTCTAACTGAAATGTTTAATGATTTGCAACATCTTTGCCAGAAAACCATAATTATATGACAAATGGACCAAATATTTGAGGCCAAACTCTGGACAATCTGCTAACATATGTACAGTTGAGAGGTATGCCCACAACATACAAAGGTTGTAGGTCCAAGTGATGTAGTAGCAGTAGTCAAATATTCCTGTTTGTGGCATGAAAGATACAGATACCTAGGGTTTTTCCTTTTTAAGGTGTACCTCATTAGCAGGTGATTGCCTCTGAATCAATCTGTGGTTGAGTAATGCTAACTGAAGCATACACAGCTGATTTGCAGTGTAATCAAGCAATATCCTGCAGCTATTACAGGGGGATATAAGACCTCAGATAGGGGCTATAAACAGAATTTGGTAAATGAAACTGTGGAAAGAGGTAGATCCAAGCGATTCACGGATTATAAGCCCTGGATTTTAAGAGCTTTTGAAAGGGATGAGGTCAAAAGAGCAATGAGGCTTTATGCAAAGTCCCATAGGTTATGTTAAACTATAGCAGTAACACTAGTGATATCTGCAATATAGTGAGGAAGAACTGGAACATCTTGACCAGTGATAGTACACTGGGGGGCATAGTGGGACCTCAGCCAACTTTTAGGTATAGAAGGAATAAAAACTTAAAGGATCTACTGTGCAAGGAACCTTCCATGCCAAATGTATCCTATGCTCTACCATACTCAATAGGAACGAGTAATTGTGGATCATGTAAAGCTTGTCCCCACATAAATAAAGATACTGTATTTATACATCCCACTACCAATAAAGTGTTTCACTTTAAAGGAAGAGCAACCTGCCGCACAACCAACATAGTATATTTAGCAGAATGCTGTCAATGCCAAGGTTTTTATGTGGGTAAGACGAATAGCATGTTCAAAGTAAGGATTCTTCAGCATCTTTCGAGTATTAGGAATAAAGATGAAAGAAATGCGTTATGTAGACATGTGATTTTGCACCCTACACATACATTTAAATTTAGGGTTATTGTAAATGTTAAACCCAGCACTAGGGGGGGTGATATTGTGCTTCAAACAGAAACTGTAGAAACAAAATGGATTGCTAGTTTAATGGCAAACAGGAAGCCAGGCTTAAATGATTACATACCAATTAAGCCTATTTTGAAAAATAGGTGTGTCTTTCACTGAATGTGCTTGCTATTTCTGAATGTGATTGGCTTTTATATGTATATAAGTGAACCATCTCATTCGTTTTATTTATCTGAAGAAGGGTCATCCCAAAGCTATCTTGTGATTTTAAGAATAAAGAAGATTTTTTAAGCTGTCAGCAGTGTCCAACTTTGCTTCGTTTTTCTACAATTATGTCATTCTCAGGCATAGTGAAACAGGCTGTTCGATGCCTATACATTATTGCTGACCCACAACAAAAGGGAACATGTCAGGATCAGATACATGGGGGGTGCACAGGGTACAGATACAGCCATATAGGAAAGCTATTAGTATTCACTGTTTAATTACACATCTAAATTTCAAATGTGTGCCCAACCATATGTGTCTACCTCTTAGAGCAAAAAATCTGGACAAAGCCATAAATAAAAGTGGGACAAAGGGCATAAAATAAGGACAATTTCTACCTATTGTTACAAACTTACATGGTTGCTGGAATAACAGGTTGTGCATGACTATAAAACATTTGCAGGGTATCCAGTCTGCATATCACATGTCCTTAATATTGTCTAACTGAAATGTTTAATGATTTGCAACATCTTTGCCAGAAAACCATAATTATATGACAAATGGACCAAATATTTGAGGCCAAACTCTGGACAATCTGCTAACATATGTACAGTTGAGAGGTATGCCCACAACATACAAAGGTTGTAGGTCCAAGTGATGTAGTAGCAGTAGTCAAATATTCCTGTTTGTGGCATGACAGATACATATACCTAGGGTTTTTCCTTTTTAAGGTGTACCTCATTAGCAGGTGATTGCCTCTGAATCAATCTGTGGTTGAGTAATGCTAACTGAAGCATACACAGCTGATTTGCAGTGTAATCAAGCAATATCCTGCAGCTATTACAGGGGGATATAAGACCTCAGTGTAGAATTGATCCCCTTTCTCATAAGACAGGTTGGAAATGCTGGCTAAAAATACTGCATCAGCACAGGGAGGATGTACATTTTTGTGTGGACTACAGGCTGCAGCTGATTCTACTGCTGCAGGCAAAAAGCATTGTGAAACAGGTTGTAGACTGTGGAGGATAACAGCAGTTATGAGTAAAGGTGAGACCACTGGCAGCTCTGGTATACAGCCAGAGCCTGAGTGGGGGAACCCATCCCACAGGACATTGAGGTATGTGTTTAAGGTAAGTATGTTAGCCAAATGTATCATTAACAGAATAGTTGGCAACATGTTTGTTGTGTCCTTGAACAACATAGGGGTAAATATATCATGTCAACCATTTGAGCAGCTGCCAGGCCATGTGTTACATTATTGTAGTCACTTGGAATGTGTGTGCTGGCAGTCCTTGCTGCTAGCAGGACCTCCATATGTGTATGTTAGTTGTGCAGCTGTGCTAATCTGTAATAACATTATGAAATGATTGTGTGCTACACAGTGGTAGCTGGTGACTTCAAATCGAAGGGGAGCTGCAGGAGACAGCTGAATGGGTGGTGCCAATGGGAAGGGGTGTGACCAACTAGAAAGGGGAGGGGCTATGCTCAAAATCACAAAAACTGGAACTTTAATTAAATATGCTGCCCTGGGTGCCAAACCGTTATTATGAAAGTCCAATCAAGTGTAGAAGAAAAAATATTTCAGTGCATTGGCTACATGACAGCTTACTTAATATCTAGATGGAAACACATAGGTTGTGAGACATGAAAAAATAAATTACTTTTTAAATACATTACTGGAATGCCAGTCAAAATCAAGTACAAGGAAAAACAAGCAGCACTCAACTCAAACCACTTCTCCTTGCACTGCAGTTCTAATTATAATTTATATTCAGCTTTATAAAAAGTACCAAGTAACATGTTGAAAGTAACAATCTCTGATATACCCCCACTTGTAAAAGTGTTTCTTATCCAAAAAAGACCTGCTGCCTGACAACTATCTACTTGTTTCATGGGGAAAACATGACCAAAGTAAAAAGTGAACAACAAACAAAAAACAAGCTCAAGATAAATTGCTTAAAGGATTACTGCACAAGTTATGGACGACACATGATAGATTGACATTCTGTTTAGTTTATGGGTAAAGCCTGCAATGATGACTGCAAGGCTCCAACAAAGGTAATGAGCTTCTTAAAATACTGTAATCCTGTCCTTTATTACAAATACTGTCATATGCATTTCAATACCCAAGGCTTATACGTTATCTAGTTATGCAAGTATTCTCTGCATGGCAACAAAAAAAGGCTTTCAATGTTGGTAATTCTTTAACAGTAAGCTTACTTGCATCTTACAGTCTCAGACAAGCTTACCGGATGGTCATGAAATCATTGCTACTTAAACATAGAGCAACAGGCACTTTCTGAGTAATAAGAAGCATAATCAACCGTATAAAAATATGACAGAAACCCAGAACATTCTGCAGAATCAAGCCAGACAGATGAAAAGCCACTGTAGTACTTGTGTCTACCTTGGATGGGGGGGGGGGTACTCTGCACACTTACACTGCATAACTGTATGGGGGAGTGAGGTGAAACAAGTATGTCACAACTTGAAATGTCTCTGGCTGACTGCAAAGGCCCTGACACATTTGTCATACCTCTCAGCCACAGAGCAAGAAATCTGGACAAAGTCAGGCCCAAAATTAAGGACGATATTTAAATATTGTTCTTATAACTTTTTAACAGAATAGTAGGTCTTGCATTAGTATGAATGTTCTGAAGGGTATGAAATCTGAAACGGAAATGTCTGTTATTATTTTCTTACTTCAATCTTTAATGATTTGCTACTAATTTGCCAGAAAACCAAAATTTTATGAAAAACAGACCACAAGTGTGATGCAAAAATATAAAAGAGTCACACAATACAGCTGGGAACCTGTCAAAGAAGGGACACTTTTTAATATTACCACTGTTAGCTTGAGCAGCTGACAAAATAAACAAAGCTACATGCATTTCTGAAATAAAAGTAATCTATAACTCTGAGTATTACAGTTATTTATTAATTGTAAACCCTCCATGTTTTCTTCCAAAAATTGACATTTTGTGGATGGATTAGAAGGAGAGCAACATTTTGAGACAAAATCAGGGACAGTTGAGAGGTTTGGATATGCCCAATTCTATAAAGCGATCTGCATGTAACTCTCAACCTGTTAATGCAGGAAATCTGGACAAGGCCAAATATACTGGGGGAACATACAAACAGTACTAAAAATTGCTCTTGTATAAACCTAGTTGATAGAACAGGTGTTGCTTTAGCATGCATTTTTCTGAAGGTTATGAAGTCTGAAATTCAATGTCTGTCATTATTTAGTGACTTAATTCCTAAATGATTTGCCAGAAAACCACAAATTTTATGAGGAACAAACCAAAATGAAGAAACAAAAATCTATTCATTCTGTGAAAATCTGGTCAGTTGAGAGGTATAGTTCAACTGAACCAGGGCTGCCTGAGTTTGCCATCCTTCCACCTCACAAAATCAATGTCGAATGGAGCCACCCCCTGCAACCATTCCAATGTCCCATTACTTGGTTATTTCGCTCCATTTATCATAAACACTGCAATGTGCATACTGCTTTACTTCTACAATAATTTAGATTTCACTTGAAAGTTTTATTTTTTATTTAACAGCACAAACACAAACATCTGCTAAACAAAGCAATGCAGTCTCACAATGAAAATAGTCTTAGCATTAAACCTCTCCCCTTGAAACTCACATTCATTGAAACCGCAGTGAAATCCACATTCAAAGAAAATACATTTGGGTAGTATAAAGATTATCTCTGGGCTGTTTTGAAATGATAGGCCCCTTGCACACAAAACATACATCTGTTGTGTGATGAGCATTCATGATTGTATTAAATTGTATTCCTGGTATAATACAGTACAGTTGTTAGAGGGAGTTTTAAATTTATTGTTTTGAACATTTTTCCCGTAAACAATGAAATAAAATGCATGCACCAATAGTGACAAAACTGCCCAATTGAGAACTTTTTTTTTTTAGGTTCATAGATTAGTACTAAGCTAACTGCCCTTGCAAGCCATTTTAAGCCTAGCCAATTATCCCTTGTGAGACTCAAACCCTGCACCTTGTGTTTGCAAGGCAAACACCTTAACCATTAGGCCACCCTCCCAACTCCATTTCATCATAAAAAGTCAGCTCAAACTTATACAATTCACCAGTATCAGTAAATATGCAGAAACTCTGCAGAAGTAAGTCATCTAAATAATTCCGCATTAAAGAGATCTGTAACTAATGAAGAGGTTGCTGCTAGCAAACAACTTTATATTTCAAAATTTCATCTACAAATAAAGTGTCTGTTGCCCCTGAGGAATAAATTGCCTATATTACATTAAAAAATGATAAGCTACTAATATTGCAATAGGAAATGGATGGCAAACTGATAACAGGTTCATAGCTAGTATCTTCACCGAAGAAGAAATTCTCAGTAAGGCAGCATCCACCCCTTGTGGGATTAGAACCCACAGCCTTCTGCATCAAAAGCAAGTACACAACCTGTTGTGATATTAACAATGCAATTAAACTCAGCATAAGCAGCTCTAAACTTCTCTTCCATTGCAGCTCTCAGCTCCTTGTAAAATATACTCAATACTCAACTGTATCTCAACTTTGCAGCACAAGATATCTGGAAAAAGCCAAACTTTATTTGGGGGGGACAAAAGCACAAAAACCAGGGACACATTAAACATTGCTTGTATAATCTTGGAAAGTTGCTAGAATAAAATGTTGTGTTACTACCATAATTTTACTGCCCAGTCTTGAACCCAGGTCGCTGTGCAAAACAGTCAGAGCAACATACCACAAATCAGCTGCTTTGTGAAAGAGAGGAAGACTGAAACTTAAATGGCTATCATTTAGTGAATTTGGTTCTCACCATAGCTGTCAACCTCTTAGCACAAAACACCTAGAAAAACCCAGTAATGGGGGAATACAGTCCTCAAACATATTCAGTGAATTCAGTTCTTGTCATAGTTGTCAACCTTAGCACAAAAAACCTGGACAAAGCCAATAATGGGGGAAAACAGTCCCACAAATAGAGACAAATTTCAAATATTCATCTTATAAACTTAGAAAATTGCTAGAATAAAAGGTCTTGTGTTACTATGTACTTTCTGAAGATTATGAAGTCTGAAATTCAAATGCCTATCAATTTTATTTATTTAACATTTGTTAACCAGGAAAGTCTGATGGAACAAAAAACAATTTTCAGCAGAGGCCCAGGAAGAAATAATGCAGACACATGTCTTTGTAACATGAGAGGACACAAGAGCAAACCCACACAAACACAGAAAGGACATGCAGAGTCCACATAGAAGGCACCCCAGCCAAGAATCAAACCTGAAAACCTGTAGCTGTGAAGCAACAATGCTACCACTGTACCATCAAATATCTCAGAATTTTAGAATCCAGAAACCATAGATGTTATGAGGAACAGAACAAAATATGAGGTAAAAATCTGCAAAATTTCATAAATGGTGGTGGGTAGGGAATTCAGGCTCTTGTTACCTACACTCAAGGTACAGGGTTCAAGCCTGATCTCTAACCACCACCACCAGGTTACATGTTCAGTCTAGCCACTGCAACTAACACACACACACACACACACACACACACACACACACACACACACACACACACACACACACACACACACACACATAGATGCTTCAGTATAGGAAGTACACCATGACTCCTTCCCTCCATCTCTTCCTTAACAATGAAAGTCACAGTGCTGACTGATGACACAACAATATCATTAATAGGTCTGTTGGAGCACATCTTACTTCAAAAATAAAACTACTGGTTGCCTTAAAAATTGTATTTTGGCGGTATTCTTGGTACAGAAAAATGTTATTAGTCATCTTGCAAGTTTTATGTGGTAATAATGAAGAAGTGACAAAAAATTTAGAAGCCACTGAGTAAGGTATTAGCTAACCACTAAAAGGCAGATGGAATAGGCACACATCATTACAAACCAATAGGTGATTTGTAATACAAGCAGCAATGCAAGGGTCATAAGCCATACCTGAAACTTAGATCTATACATTTGTATTGATTGACTACCTTTCATTAATTGCTTACAGATGGCCATCACTAGCATCAGGCATGCCTTTAAAAAAGGGTTTATTTCTTCTGAGGAAAAAAACCTTCAGATGCAGTTTACTAGGAAGTTTCACCATACAGCAATAAGTCCCAGTATATGCAGTCATGTGTTGTTTCTTATTTTCGTCTTTCAAAAAAAGCACACATAGAATCACAGGCATGCACGTACATACACACACACACACACACACACACAACACACACACACACACACACACACACACACACACACACACACACACACACACACACACACACTTGTACCTGAATCAAAGTCCATGAAGCAACTAAGCCAGCCAAATACATAATCTTGCAGTCCTGAATCAAAGTCCAAGCCAGAATAAATAATGGTCCCTGCAGCAGTAAATCCTGCAAAAATCCAACGGTCCATCATTCCCGGCAGCAAAGAATACATAATCCTTATCCAATGGTCCCTGCAGCAGTAAATCCCACGAGAGCAGAGCACCAGTGTAGTCCTTTGCGCCACAAGAGTACCAGCCGATGGATGTTGCAGTCTGATGCCCTTCCAGTCTATGCAGATACAACTACATAGACTTCTGGAATATTTGGAGGTACTTGCTGTCTTCTGAATCTGGACTACTGGCAAGACAGTCTGGAGTCTGTGTGCATGCTCCGTACTGGTTCACCAGCAGTATGGATATCGGGAAACGGATGTGTGTATGCGTGATGTTCCGGGAGTTCGCGTTTTTAATTTATTTTCTTATTTAGTTATTTTACGTTCTTTTCTTTTCTTTTTTGTTTTAATTTTATTTATTTATTTATTTGTTTTTACAGCTGGGATGGCTGCAGTCCTGCAGTCCAATAGCACGAGCCACCCCTGGTGCTACAATGTGATATCAGTGTGCCTCCATTGCATTACCTAAGTTACAATCCACTGTGAAAGGCAAAAAGGAACCTACAAATGTAGAAACTGCATGTTTTGTAAATATATTGTCACAAGGAAAACAATAGTGCCCCTGGTGACAGCCACAGACTTTGAAATCAGAGCCTATGGTAACTGTAACAAAAAATGTGTGCCTAGCAACACACTCCTATTGTAATTCATTTTATATATGAAAAACTAACCAAAAATTCAAAGATCATATATCTAGTCACCTCTCAAAAATTAACAGACGTATACCCACTAATGCTTTATGCAAACATAAGCTTGAGAAGGGACCACCACATAACTCTATGTTTTTAATTTTAGAAGTTACATTTTAGAACATAAGAGGTGACAACATAATCCTTAGGACAGAGAGAGCAGAACTAAATTAGATTTTATGATTCAGGGCCCATTTCATCCCAAGGTTAAATGACGTAGCCTCTCTAAAACTGATACTTAAAGCTAAACATGAATCTGTGTAGGGCTGTATTATCTGATTGCATCTATTTTATATGTAGAAATTGTTAAAGGTCAACACAAACTTATGAAAATAACAAACACAAAGGAACCAAGTCCAGAATCCACTCCAAAGTAGTTTTATTAAAGTGCTTTTCATTTCCCTGATAGAAACGTCATCAGAATGCATTTTCAAACACAGCCTACTCAGTTTATAATAAACCCCTAATAATTAACATAAAACCACTAATTAGAGTAAAACCCACTCCCTTAAAGGTGTATTTACAACTACTTTAAAACTTCTGCCAAAGTATGCTTATACACATACAAAATGCATCAATATCATGACAAAAATTACATAAATATGTAAAAAATACATAACCAAATTTAACATATAAACATTGCAACATATAAACCTTACAAATAAAAATCAGCTTTTAACCTTAAAATGGAGCTAATAGAAACTGCACTATTTAAACCTGGATAGTTGCTAGCATTAGTCCGCAGTTGCCATTTGAGCTACTTTTGTTCTAAATAGTCATTCAAAGATCCACCTCTATGCCCTAAAATAACCTAATCAATTATAACAAATCTAAAATCATGTCCATCATTTTCAATATGTGCTGCCAAAGCATTTTACTTTCCTTCTTTTTACTGCAATTGGAGTATTTTCAAGATAAAACCAGAGTATCATAACATTGTAGGAAATACCCCCAAAATTGTCTATAAAAAGGATATCTGTTTTAAAAGTATGTTGGAAAAGGTAAAACAGGGGAGACAAACTGGGGGGATGAAAAAATGTGTATATTGCCTACAATGTAGGCACATGATTGAGACCAGTGAGGTAAATATCCCCGATTATGGGTGATATATTATTAATAGAAAATGTAACTGTAGTAGTAAAGCAGTTGTTTATCTAGTCCTGTGCACACAATGTCAAGGGTATTACATTGGAAAAACCATTAACACCTTTAGGAGCCAGGTATATCAGCATTGTTATGACATTAAAAAGAAGGGAAGTAGAAATGCTGATTTTGGTCCAGTCAGGTACGGCTGGGTCAATGCAATTAAACAGGTGTTTATATGAAGCACTGGTGTAGAACACAGCATAGTTGCCAGTTCCATTTGAGGGGGAGTGTACAGCTATTTAGACTATTCTGTAAGAGGTAATTAATAGATTTGGAGAAGTGTTTTAGTTTCTTTGATTGTTGGGGGGGGGCATGTGATAGTTTACATGAGACTGATTTGTGACCAGATCTGACTAGGAAAGTCCTCAAAGTGCGAGGTGCTAGAGTGGCACCCCATACTGGTAAGTAAAAGATATAGGATGTTGGAGTAAATGAAGTCAAGGAACCTTTGGGGAAGTGATTTACTCAATGAGTAATTTACCTGGTCAATGGATGGGTCTTTAAAGTCACCCAAAGCCAGGGTGTTTGGATGTATCGTGATAAGCTCAAGTAGATCCAAATAAGAAGAGTGGCTGTCCTGATTCACAGTGAGAGTTCTGTAGCTGGGAATGACTGAATAGATGTCCTACTAACAGTTAATTGCACCTGAGGTATCCACAGGCAATTCTACTGTGTAAACAATCTGGAGGTGTATTCATCTGTAATGACTATGGAAACACCATCTCCTTTAATTTTCACACCTTTAGTTTGTGGTCTGAACATGTGGAAGGAGGTGTAGGCTGATATGGTTGGGGTGCCCTCCACAGCTCTGAGCCATGTCACTGTGACTGCACAAATGTGTAACTTTTCCAAGGTGAAAATGGGTTCCATGAGTGCAGTTCCATGTTAAGACACCTAGCATTTAGCAGCATAACCTTGAGATTGTTGTAATATGGAGTTTTTATGTCTAGAATTTTGTCCTTGAGACACTGCCTAGAAAGGCATTATGGGGGTGGCAAAAGCCTTGGCCAGTAGACAAAATCCCAGTGGTGACAGATGAAGACTACCTCTGGCAAAGCATCAGAGTCTGACGATCATGGCATGACAGGCTGACAGATACTGTATCCCCTTAGAATGACACCAGAAACTAAGTTAATTATTGAGGTCAATCATTGTACTGAGGCATCATCAAAGGTAAAATGTAGCTTAAGGCTAGGGTATATCTGCCTGAGACACATAGTCTTACAGTTCAGTCATGTCTCTTCACATATAGTCCAGAGAGGTACATCTCAAGTCATTCACACCAATATGGACTATGACAGAGTCACAATGGTACCTGTTTTGGAATATATGAATGCATATGTGATATGGCTAATCCTGCCATCTGACAGACAGCTGACCATGACCTCCTCCTATCCATCCTGGTGAAAGGGACATTTGTATGTCTCACAATGGAATCACATATGACTACTATACTTGTTTTACTGTTTTGCATTAAGGGCTTGACAGGTGAGAGACTGGTGTGAGAACCGTCATGTGTGTTGTGTTCTGCAGTGGATGTATTATGTGTAGCATGCTTATGTTTGTGTTTCGGATGTCTCTGGTGTTTATGCATGTTTCTGGTGAGGATCTCTGCATATGTAGGTATGTGTGATGTGGATTTGGGTGAAGTGGGAGGTGAGATGTGCATGGTGACAACCTGCTCCTTGTCATATGTACTGAGTGGTGTGCAAGAGACCATGCATTCTAGGCTGTTGATCTACTTACATCTCTGACATGCTGAGTTTGTGTTACTTGTGGTCGAATGACATGAGTGCTTACATAATGTGGCAGATCACATCCCCTGATAAGCAACTGACCATGCATTTCTCCTTACTCAGCTTGGTGAGAGAACATCAGTGTGTCTCGCAATGGAGTCTGCAATGACTAGAATGTTGGATTGTGTGTCACTTTGCCTTATGGGCTTATAGGTTGGTCCTCTATGAGATGTCACTTTATGTGTTGATATGTGTGTTGTTTTCACAGAGTCTGGTTGGTCCTCCATGAGATGTCACTTTATGTGTTGATATGTGTGTTGTTTTCACAGAGCCCGGTTGGTCCTCCATGAGATGTAGCTCTATGTTTTGGTATGTGTGTTGTTTTCACAGAGTACATATGGGGCTGCTGAGGGTATTTGTTATCTGGACTTTCTCTATGAGGTCTTATTGATTTATGTGGGTTACATGTCAGTGCCTCAGCTCATGTCTGATTTGAATTTTGTGTGATGGGTGCAGCGTGTGTACAACTCACTACGTTATTGACATTAGGAGTACTTTTATGTGAGAGCTTTGCTTTCAGTGACATTGTGTATATACATCTCTCACATACCATATCAGTTTGAGAATGAAGTGGTTGTCGGTAAACATGAGGTGATTTCTACATTGCCTCAGGATGCCATATCCACCAAGGTGGTTACAGTCATAGTGGGAAACTTCATATCCATAGCAACAGATCCTTTTTATTGATTAAACAGTTGTATTGAGAATATCACTCAATGTCACGAGTATCTGTTTCTCAACTATAGGGGCAGTGCTTATCACTGGATGTTGGTTGTCCTGTGTGCAACTCAGTATTGGAGTTAATTGGTTTCCAAGAAAAATGTCACCCAAAGTGTCTGAGTCTGTACAGAGCACTGTCAAACATTGAATGGGAAACTAATATACGCTATAAATTTAACGATGGAGTATTTAGGCAGTTATTCTGAAGTTAGACACAAATCAAGAGTGCTACTGAAAACAAAGAATTACCTTGTGAAGACCGATGAAAACAGGTGAGTTGCATGAATGGCTACTGCCTGGCTAATACTACTGTTGGTCTCATCATGCTCTCACTTTGCTGGCAGACAAAGCTCCTTTTCTTTTTTTCTCACCAGAAGCAAAATGTTAGCACCAAACTCAAGATAAGAAGCAGACCACAGCCTGTTTGTTGATCCACACACTTGTCCCAGATTATGCAAAGCTCTGTGGGCTTGTTGTAGGCTTCTCCAGGTAGATGCCTTGAATAGCAACCAGGCCAATCAGTTCAGTTTTGGATGTATTATGCCTTAGGCTCTGAGGTTTATAGGATGTGACTGGGTAGTAACCTGACCGTGATTAGGAGCATAGCTATTGCATCACAATATAATGTTCAATGTCAGGTGACATAGATGTCTAAGGTTTGTCTAGCAAGGTCCACAGCAGCATTGATCCATGTTAGATAATAGTTTCACAGCAATTCATGCACTTTAACAGTGTAATGAAGGTGCTCTGCTTGACACGGGCGTGAGGCTTATTGAAGAGTAGTGTCCACCTTTGAGAGATATTCCTGTCCCTTCAGCATGTTCTGTGTATGTCATACTGTACATTTAGGTTCTTGGAACACATAACAGTAGTCCCATATTAATTCACACATCATCCATTTGCTGTCTGGTTGTTTGAAATGCACTGTAGCCTTGCAAGGCAAAGTACTTACTGCAAACTTGAACAAGTTTTCTGTGCATGCACAGACATCCACATCTTCACTGCAAAGAGTGCCTACAGAAAGTGTGTTTGAGGCTGTGAACCCCAAGAGTGTGGCAGCATGACTCTTACTTTGCTGAAGTTGTACATTGTCACATTTGTAAGTATGTCATTGTGACCCTGCCTGACAACAGGAGTTTGGTTCATGCAAGTGCCACATGCCTGATAAAGCAGCATACTCAATCTACCATTTTATCCCATGCTGTCAGGTACTGTTTTACCTTAGAATGACACCATAAAGGTAATATGTTACACTTAAGCATCTGTCAGGCCACTGCCTAACCATGGCTTGATGTGACGTATAAGCAAGCAATAATCTATTGCTAATGGCATTATCAGTGACTGTTGAAGAGATGTGGACAGCATCCCCAACCCTCTACTCCTACTCCACACAAACACAATGTGTGAGCGATGCAACTATGTTAAAATCCTTGAATCCATGCTCTCTCACACACCAGTCAGTACATATGACAATGGATGGTTGCCAGCATGCATGCCTCACCTCCTACCCCACCACATAAACACAGAGACCTCCAAACAGAAATGCAAGCATGCAAAACATAATAATACTTCTGCAGAATATAGTACACACACTAGCTCATCCACCACTGTCTCACTGGTCAAATCCTTAAGGTAAAACAGAAATCAAACATATTAGTCACTAGTGATTACATCATGAGACACAGTGATGTCCTTCTCACAAGGTTAGATAAGGGAAAGGTCACAGTCAGCTGTCTGTGACATGCCAGGTTACACCATATCACACATGCACTCAAGTCTGTCAACAACAGGTATCATTATGACTATGTTATAGTTCATGTTGGTGAGTACAGTACAACTTAAGATATGCCTCTCCGGACTGTATGAAGAGAGCTATGACTGAGCTCTTGTACTTTGTGTCTCAGGCAGGAATGCCCTGGCCTTATGCTGCATTTTACCTTCACCTAGGATGTTACCTCAGTACAAACAGAAAATGAATGACTTCAATAATTGGCTTAGTGTCTGGTGTCATTCTAAAGGGATCCAATATCTATCACCCTGGGGTGACATGCTTAACAGACCTTAATGCTTTGCCAGAAATGGTCTTCATCTCTCACCCGTGGGATTTCGGGTATGGCCAAGGCTATTGCCACCCCCATAGTGCCCTTTTTAGGTGGTGTCTCAAGGACAACATTCCAAATGTAAAAACTCCATCTACAAACACCATCAAGGTTGTGCTGCTAAACTCTACGAGTATCAACACAAAACTCCCCTCACTAGGAGATGTCCTCACCTTGAAAGACATAGACATTTGTGCAGTTACAGAAACCTGGCTCAAGGCTGTGGCGAGCACCACATTCATACCAGGCTACACATCTTTCTACATGTTCAGACCTCAAATTGAAGGCACTAAAACCAATGGAGGTGGTGTATAAATATCCATTAAGGAAGTTACACATCCAGATTTGTTAAACATTATGATTCCCTGGAGACACTTCAGGTGGTATTAACTGTTTGTAGGACACCTATTCAAATCATTGCCAGCTACAGGAAGCCCTCCATGAATCAGGACACCCACTCTGCTTATTTTTATCTACTTCAGTCCTTCAAGATATGTCCAAATACCCAGCTTTGGGTGACCTTAACTACCCAACCACTGACTGGGTAAATTACTTGTACTCAAACTCACTTGCCCAAAGGTTCCTCGACTTCGTTAACTAAAATGCCCTGTATGAGCTTGTTGACACCCCTACAAGGGGAGCCAACATCCTGGATCTGGTGATTACCAATATGGGGGACCACTATAGTATCTGCACTGTGAGATCTTCTTGGTGAGATATGATCAGAAATCAGTCTCATTCAAAGTAGCTATCACACCTGCCCCCCCCCCAGTAATAAATAAACTAAAAAAGTCTCCAAACCAGATTATAACCTCTTACGGGATGGTATAAATAGCTTCACTGCACCTCCTCCCTCAGATGGAACTTGTAATTATATTGAGCTGTACACCACTGCTTTAAACACACTCCTCTATAAGTGCATTGACTTGGCTGTACCCGATAGGAGCAAAACAAGCTCCTCATGGAAGAGCAAACCTGCCTGCTGAACAACTGCCATTAAAAGGTGTAAAAATAAGAGGAAGAAATTGCTAACAGTAGGAATGAGAGAGCCCCCCCCAAAAAACTGGAAACACTCCCTCCTCAGCT
This sequence comes from Protopterus annectens, assembly GCF_019279795.1. Classification (NCBI taxonomy): domain Eukaryota; kingdom Metazoa; phylum Chordata; order Ceratodontiformes; family Protopteridae; genus Protopterus; species Protopterus annectens. Next base: position 1,859,879,932 of record NC_056743.1, on the reverse strand, counting down.
TAGACAAGCAAATCAGAGGTGTTGTTAAGTCCTCCAAAGCACACTATGAGACAAAATTAGCTTCCTCCACAGAGGACAACTACAAGGCATTCAGTAGTTGCATCTGTAACCTAAAAGAAAAGTCCCAGATTTATGCCAAACTCATAGTGAATGATACCACATATACTGAGCCTGTAGACAGAGCTAACCTATTGGTTGGCAGGTTATATAAAAACATCACTCCCCTGTTCCCACCACATGTACCCCATGACATCCCTACCACCTGCCCACTACCTTGTATCTCTAAAGAGAAGGTCATAAATGGCTTCTCTAAAGCCAAAAACACAGCATCTAAGGGACCTGATAACATCCCTGGCTGTGTCCTACATGGGCTCCAACAGGAATTAGCAACACCATTGGGAACTCTTTGTAATCATAGTGTAACCACTGGCTTCATCCCAGTTGAATGAAAAACAGTCACTGTTATTCCCTTGCACAGAGGTGGTGCATCCACTGACCCAGGGAATGATAGACCTATTAGCCTGACTAGCCATATCTGCAAGGCCATGGGGAAAATCATCATGGACCTTATCAACAAAGATATAGCTAATCTCCAAACAGCTGGACCTACCGAGTTTGGGTTTGTCAAAGGGAGACCATGCCTGTTAAACCTGGTGGACTTCCTTGAGACAGTCACCAAGGACCTGGATCAGGAGAAACCTGTGCATATAGCCTACCTGGACTAAGCCAAGGCATTTGACACTATTCCCCACTCTGGCATCATTAACAGACCCACTCAAATAGGCATCAACCCTTATATTATTAGATGGGTCATTAACTCATTCAATGATAGAACTCATATAGTCAAAATAGGGAAATTCACCTCCAATAGCAGTCCTGTAACCAGTGTTGTTCTACAGCTTTCAGTCCTGGGTCCTCTACTGATAGGAATCTATTTCTCTGAAGTACAAGCAAAAACTAAATGTCTATGGCTGACACATATGCTGATGACTGTAAACTGGGAGTGGTCATAGAATCTACAAATAATGTCAACATCCTACAAGAGGGTCTTACATGAACATATGATTGTTGCAAATGTCATGGCTTAAACTCTATACAAATAAATGTATTATCATTCCTTTCAGTAACAGTGATGTTCCTGCTAAATACCACTTAAATAGCAACACCTTAAGTACACACTCAGGGGTGAGAGACCTGGGTGCTCAGATTGACAGGTACCTTACCTTTGGTCACATGTCTCAACAGTGGTAAGAAGGGCATTCTGTCTTGCTCCTGTCATATGCAATGACATTGTCTCCAGAAAAGGAAGAAGTTAAAACCTGTCTGTACTCTTCCCTCATCAGGACAATAATTGAGTGCAATGCCCCTTTTGGTATATAACTTTCCAAGCACTTGCAGCAATTGGAGAGACCACAAAGGTTCTTCACAACGGAAATTCAAGTCTTCAGCATCTGTCCTATGGTGATCATCTGAAATCACTGTCACTTTACTCTGTGTCATACAGACTATTCAGAGGTGATCACTGCCTTGTATATGAGGCAATCTCTGACCATGCCTGATTGGAAATGTTGTAGATCCATAAGTCAAATGGTACACATGTTAATTGCTCTAAAGATCTTAACCTGGTATATGACATTAATCAAACCTGCTGGAGGGAAAGATGTGTCTACCAAAATTGATCACACGTTTGGAACAGAGTCTCACTTCATGTCAACCACAGCACCTCATTGGCCCTTTTTAGATGCAATCTGGGAGATTGGATGGGTGACCATAAATTTATCATGGGGGTCTACCTGTGTCCCTCTTGGACAGGGGCAATAGGTGCAGATCATGTAAATAAGGGTAAAATCTTTAATGAGTGTTAAGAGCCCTAAGGGCATTAGCCTAGTAACTTCCAATGAACCTTCAATTGCATAGGCTGCTGTAAAATGCTTTGATTAACATCCACAACACCAACTTGACTGCATTGAAACTAGTACCACTACATATTTATGTTTACAAAACACTGTGCAGTGTACATACAAAGTTAGCTGGAGTGAGATTAGAACCCCTCCCTGTTTAGTTGTACGCATTACAGATCAGAGTATTTAACACACACACCATAGCTGAAGTCTAACATTAAACATGGCTTTAGGTAATCTTATGGTAGATGACATCAGCAGGCCTTGTGGAGGACACAAGTTTGGTGGCCTGCACTTCTATGCCAAAACAGTTCAAAACTTGCCTTTTTTTCAAGTCAGTGTGGGATTCAAACTTGTTCTTTAGGTAGCTACAAATGTATACACAACCCATGGGCTGGGGTGAGATTAGAACCTCTACCTATCTAGTTTTACACACTACAGATCACAGTACTGAACACACATGCCACATCTCAGGTCTGACATTAACATGGCTTTAGGTAACCTTATAGTAGATGACATCAGCAGGCCTTGTGGAGGACAAGAGTTTGGTGGCCTGCATCAACTGCTAGGCCTAAAACAGTGCAAAACCATGCCTGTTTGTAAGCCAGTGTGGGATTTGCACTTACTTTGTAGGGAGATGCACATACACAAACGTACACACCGTGTGAGTTGGAGTGAGATTAGACCCCCTACCAATCTAGTCTTACACACTACAGATCATGGTACTTAAAGCACGCACCATGGCTCAAGTCTGTTTTGCAAGTGACAGCAGGTGAACAAATCATACAGGACATAAAAAAGCCCTGTGTTGAACAGCTTTTGAGGCCTGCAGAATCATATTATTACTGACATCTGCATCTAGTAGCCTAGCAGTCAGATAACTATTTTTTATCCTAGCTATGTGACAACAGTACCCGTTTTGGGCATATGTATCTGTTTGCATTTAGATATGCAAGTCTGTGGCCAAAATCAATTTGCCCAGTTGATGAGGGAGTACACATTATACATTACACAACTTGTTCAGTTGATGTAAGTGTGGTGAAATCCAGCAGACACAGGTGGCTGTAGTAAATGTGGGTGTTGTTGCTGGTGTAGATACAAACATATGGCTTCAAAATATATGTACATATTTATATTCTGTGCCATACATTTTCAAGGTTTCCAAATGTGGTCTTAGGGAGAAATGGTCTAACTCTCCACTGTCCAAATGTGTTAGCAAGTCCAGCGGTTTGACTCATATTTATGTGTGTTTCACACTAAATACTGTTTTTGTGGCATAATTTACACATGACATGAGATAAAATTGCCAGAAATCTGAACTTCAGATGCCCCGATAGTTCTCCAAATGCCACTGATGTTATTCTATGCACTTCCACATTTTGTAAGTCTATTATCTACTGTTGAGCCCTTACTGTTGGTCCTTTGACCAACATTAGATATGTGTCATAGTGCAGATTACTCACCATAATCTTGGTATGTAGGATAATACAGACATACACACACATACATACACACACACACACACACACACACACACACACACACACACACACACACACACATATATATATATATATATATGTGTGTGTGTGTGTGTATATTATCTAGCTCTCTCTCTCTCTCTCTCTCTCTCTCTATATATATATATATATAGAGAGAGAGATAGACAGACGTGTGTGTGTGTGTGTGTGTGTGTGTGTGTGTGTGTGTGTGTGTGTGTGTGTGTGTGTGTGTATAATTTATTTATTTACATTTGATAACAAGGTAGTGTCTGACTGGCCGAGAGACCCAGGGAGAAAAGCTCCCAAGAGAAGTTACAATAGTTAAACAGCATACATAAAGTACCTTACAAAGATATTAAATAAAGACTGTAGTACAATAGACTAGATAGCAATACAAAAGTATTGCAAAGTTGAAAGTAAACAGTAAACGAGTTTAAAAGTTTAAAACATAAATCATAGTTTATAATAATCAGAGACAGTAAACGCACATTGCAATACACCAAAAACAATATATCAAGTCATATTCACATTCATAGTATTTTACAATCTTTTTTTTTTTGTTAGGAAAAAAGAGCAGTGTTGCTAAAGTTAGGTTAAGAGTAGAGAGTAATCTTAGAGTAGAGATGGAGGAGCAGAGCGGGAAAGTACTTAGCCAGAAGGGGTTCAGGAGCATAGCCATAGATTTGAGAAATAATTTGTTGGTAGCTGTTTGAATTTTTGTGTGTCAGAGGTGAATAGAAGGTGCTGTGGGAGAGAGTTCCAGGTTTTGGCTATATTATGAGAATATGATGAGTCCCCATAAGAGTGGTGGGCTTTGTTAATCTTAAGCTTCGTTTTATCTCCTGATATATATATATATATATATATATATATATATATATATATATAGAGAGAGAGAGAGAGAGAGTGAGACTTATATACATGCATATATAGATATGTCTATAATTATTTTTTAAAAAATTGTGCAAGAAGCAACAGATTTGTGCTCTGCTTAACTAAGTGTGTGAGCATGCGTGGTAGCATTTTAGCTTGTTTTGCGCATTGCTAAGCAATGTGCAAATGGGAAGTGTATTGCTTACATCAGAGATTTGCTGTTCCATAAACTGACTCCAGCCCACAAATAACTGTACTTTAGGCTAGGATTTTGTGTGTTACACAGTGTGACCTCTGTCCCTGTTTCTGTACTGCTGCATTTCATGAAAATTCATTAAGACTTTTTAAATTTGACTTAGATATGTGGTGCAGTACACAAATGTGTAATTAATATGTGAAAGAGTCTGTGCAGTGACTGAGACCTGGTTCAAGGCTCCAGAGAGCACCCCTGCATTACCAGGCTATAACTCATGCCACACTTTTCGGCCACCTAACCTAGACCGGAACACCAAAGCTGGAGGTGTGTCCATATTCATTAAGGATATTCACACCTCCAGGCTAGTTGCTCAGCATAATGCATCTGAGGTTATCCAAGTGCAACTAACTCTAGGCAATACTGCAATCCAAATTGTAGCTTGCTACAGATCCCTCACCATGCCCCAGGATTCCCACTCCTCTTTTCTTGATATACTGGAAAATATTAGGGTTCAACCAAACACCCTAATAGTGGGCGATTTCAACTACCCCACCATTAACTAGGAAAACTACTCATGTACCAACTCCTTCACTCAACACTTTCTGGAATTCATAAATTCCAATGCTCTGGATCAAATTATCCACACCCCCACCAGGGGCAACAATATCCTAGGCCTAGTCATTACCAAGATGAGTGACCGGTGTTCCACACCTGAAGTCAACTCCTCTTTGGTCAGATCTGACCATAAGCTAATCACCCTAGATATCCACATCCCGTTCCCATCCCTCATTAAGGAAACCATGGTAAAAAGTTTCTCCAAAGCCAACTCCATGCTTCTTAAGATAGAAGTGGCAAACTTCATGACACCCATGCAGATGGAAAATATAGTTATGACTGCTGAATCCTACACACATGCACTCTATAAGCACTTACACAAGTGCATGGATTGTGCTATCCCAAACAAAACCAAGACACTATCGTCCAAAAAATGGAAGCCAATCTGGTGGTCCCCTGGCATAAACAAACTCTACAACAGAAGAAAGAATCTGTTGCAAAAGAGAGTAAATTCCCATGAGTGGAGGAGCTCCCTGGTCAGCCTTAGTAAGAAGATGAGATCCCTTATAAGATCCTCCAAAGCTAGCTGCAAAAACAAAATTGCCACTGATTCTAGGGATAACCACAAAACATTCTATATATATGTCAAGACTCTCAATGGCAACACCCAGATCTGCTCTGAGTTACAGCACAACGGCATGAAAATTACAGAACCAACTGATATTGCCAACATCCTGGCAGATGGGTTCAGTGCTAACTTTACCCCCCTCTAACCCCCTAAAGGGTCCATATCTATACAGGAAGAATGCAGAGCCCCTGTAATCACAACTACACAGGTAAAAGCTGTACTCTCTAAAGCCAAAAACACAGCATCCATGAGAGTGTACAACATCCCAGGCTGTATTTTACACGAACTTCAGAACAAACTGACTCCCCACCTAAGCGCAATGTTCAATCATAGCCTCACATCAGGCTTTGTGCCCACTGAATGGGGCACAGCAACAGTTATCACACTCCACATAGGGGGAGCCACCACTGATCTTGGGAACGATCGCCCAATTAGCCTGACAAGCCTGGTCTGTAAAGCCATGGGACATATCATCATGGAACTCATAAACAAAAACATTGGTAACCTCCAAACTCTGGACCCCACCCAGTTTGGGTTTGTGAAAGGCAGATTATGCCTCCTGAACCTGATTGATTTCTTTGAGGCAGTCACCGAAGCTGTAGATGAGAGTAAGGTGGTTCACACAGCCTATCTTGACCTCGCCAAGGCTTTTGACACCATTCTCTATTCTGGAATTATAGCTAAACTTACTAAACTGGGTATAAATACCTACATCACAAGATGGGTTGCCAACTGGTGCACTGACAGAACCCACAGTATAAATGTTGCACACTCCAAATCTGACTTCAAACTGGTGACTAGTGGAGTACCACAGAGGTCAATCCTGGAACATCTCTTGTTTGATATCTACTTCTCTGAAGTACAGGCTAACACAGAAGGCCTTTGGCTAATGAAGTTCGCAGATGACTGCAAACTAGGAGCCATAGTCGAGTCCCCAAATGATGTGGACATCCTATAGAAGGGCCTCACTGAGGCAGATGTCTGGTGTCAGAGTCATGGCCTCAAGCTCAATGCAAAAAAGTGCATTGTTATCCCCTTTGGTAAAAACTCTGTACCCATGAACTACCACATAGGTGGCAGTCTACTTAATGCCGAATGTGTGATAAGAGACCTTGGGACCCAGGTGGACTGTAGTCTCTCCTTTGATAATCACATCGCCACAGTAGTCAGGAAATCTTTCTACATGGCACACCTCATCACAAAAGGGTTCTCATCCAGGATAAAAGAGGTCATTGTTCCCCTCTACTCGACACTCATTAGACCCATTATAGAGTACAATGCCCCTTTTGGAATGTACAACATAAGACATCTGCAGCAGCTAATATAATCTAATTTGATTCCAGTACCTGGGCTTACCTGGATGTCACTAGGACAAACTTACCACCCCTTTTGTGGAGCCAAACTGTTTTGCATAACATTTTGTAAATATATTTATAATCTGTCATGTCTGAGAATAAATTTTAGAATCTGCACACAGTTTATCAATTTATGTATCTTTACTCCTTCCATATCGTATGTATCTATGAAAGGTTTCCTATTATACTCAGTATCTTTATACAAATTTTCTTCAAAAGTTTCTTGATCTTGTCTCATGTTATGCTTAATATGTTTGTCCAGCTTGTTTATTTCAGTTTTCAAAGTTGTAGTTCAACCCCTCTTCCATTTCTTATATATTTTGCCTCTCACCCTAATCAGATATCTTGTTCTTATGGAAATATATCCGCCTGATGGTGTATGCCTAGATCCTGATGTTAAACATTTTTTTTTTCCACTCAAACAATTTCTCTTTCAGAACTTTCCACATTCCATCTGCAGTTTTTCCACTGAACACCTCACTCCAGTTAGTTTTACATAGTGACTGTCTTGCTCCCATATAATCTGTAATTGACCTTCTGTGCATTGGCTTAGATTTCAGTTTGGCAGAATTATCTAGCAACAAATTAACCTTTATAATCCCATGATCACTGTACATCAATGATGGTAAAGCTTGACTTGAAGTTACAGTAATTTCTTTGGGAACACAAACAATGTATAGAATCTGAAGTAGTTGTTGTTCCTGAATATACACTGTAAATAACTTCCTTACTAACATTGTAGAATCAATATTATTCCAGTCTGTTTGTGGTAAATTTAAGTCCCCAGCTAATATTATTCTTCCCACCTGTGTTTCATGCAAGAAATGTGTGAATTTGTCTAGTTCTTCTACACTTGACTTTGGTGGTCTATACACTCCAACACTTGTTATATGTCCCAGGGTTGTCTTTATTGTCACAGTTACACAGTCTATAGTATTGGTGTTATCATTGAACATGTAATAATAACAGCTCTCATAGCTATCTTTAATCCCTATCATAACACCTCCACCTGATTTTTTATTAGAATGTCTGTTACAGTAAAAACAGTCATAGCCTGACAGAACTGGTTTCCAGTCATTGTTCTTTAACCATGTTTCACAAACAATAACAGCATCACTCTTATGAGAAAGTAGCAAATTTTCAAATAAATAAACTTTATTATTAATGTTCCTAGCATTAGCAACCATCAGAGATGCATCAAATGTTGCTATCTGTGGGCTGTAAATTTTTCAAAATGGCAAACATCCTGCCTAGTGTTTGTCAAACATTGTAAAATATCTGCTACAAAAATTCTCTTCTCTGATCTTGACAAATGCATGCCATCCTGTCTAAACACATGTGCACAAAACTAGGCTTTGATGCTCTACACATTTCTATTTTTTAAAAGAGGACATTTTTCCATGTAGGTATTTATCCCCAAATACCCCCACAATCTTTTCATTCACAGTGACCTGAATATCCTTTCTATAGGTGATTTGTGAAAAGTATGTCCTAACACCAGTACAAGCTATACTATCTTAGAGATATGTCAGTTCCCTAACATTCAGAGAATCCTTGCGGGTGACATAATTTGTACTAACATGAATAAAAACAGATCCATACTTCCTTACATTAAGGCATTCCAAGGCTTGTCTCACATCTTCTATTTTTGCTCCTGGCACGCATAACACTATTTAATATTCATTACCATCTCTGCAAATATAAGTACCAGTTCCTTTAATAACTGAATCTCCAATTACAAGAATATCTTTGCTGGCCAGATCTGAAGAATCTTCAGCTTCTAATACAGAAATATCTACTCTAGCAATTGTTTCGAAGGATCGAAGGATAGATCTTCATCACTATTAGCATTTTTAATTCCACTGTTTTCATTGTGTATTGAATTCTCTGTGCTGTGGTAACATTGTCACCTCACAGCAACACGTTGTCAGGTTCAATTCTCAGCTAGAGTGTCTTCTGTGTGGAGGCATGCATGAATGAGCGTGCCTTCATTGAGGGTTGTGTGTCAGGGCTGCTAACTCAGCACGAAAAAATCCACTATCAAACATTAGCGGACCGGAGTTCTGCTGTGGCGACCCTAACCGGGATAACCCGAAAGACACAACAACATTGAATTCTCATGCAGCTGGTATTGTAAATCCACAGCTTGAGCAATGTAGTCAACATCTGTCTTTCTATTATTTTTTCTTACAGTAATACTTTTCAATCCTTCCACGTTCAATTTTGATTTCTTCCTTTTCACCTGCCCCTTGCCTCTTTATTCTACCTTCTCCATTGGAAAAATGATGCCTTTTTCTGTAGACTGAATGTTTTCTGATAAAAAATATCTTCATTCTGTCACCAGTGTGTTACATAACAAAACAGTGTCCTTTTTACTATGTATTCTCTTTCCTTTACAGTCATTAATCAGTTTCTTTTTCTTCCTTGTTATTTGTTGTGGACTTCTTTCTTTCTTTTTTTGTTTCATTCTAAACAAACAGGATCCTCAGATTGCTGAATACTTGCATCCAGAATTCCAGAATTGTCAGTGGCATTATCTTGTTTCATAGGGGTTGAATGATCTTTACAGACAATAGATGCATTGTTTCCTAAATGTGTTTTATTTGTTCTATGCCTAAAATTATTTAGTTCATCAGTCCACTTAATATATGAAACAACAGTTCTCCAAGCCATGCCATTTGCACAAGTACAATCATCATTAAGTCTAGATTAACTTCTAACAATGGTAAGCAAATCATCCAGCTTTTGACATGAGGAACACAGATCACCAGTGTTATCAGTTGTTACCTTTAAATGTGCATAGCATTTATTACACTGTACAAGATATTTCTGCATTAGCAAATCATTAATTGGATACTCATTTCAGGAATCCATATTAGGCATCAAATTAATACAATATTACAAAAGAAAAGATAAAAATCAGTAAACAGAGAATTCCAAGAAAACTTAAATCAACTCCTATGACAAAATATCATACTGCAATATGCAACTAAATAATGAAGTACAGTAAGTTGTTATGACAATACTAGCTCTACAAGACAAAGTTGTAATTCCTTTACATAGCGCATGAAGGCACGCAGTAGCTTCTCCTCACTATTGCACGCAGTCACACTTCTTTTTAACAGTAAAGAAAAGTAAATCACAAACCAAGATGGGATTGTTCAGATATGCTCAGCATTTTCCTCTCTGCAGTCTGTGTACATTTATAACTGTCTAGGCCCCTTGGGGTGTCTAGAGCTTGCCTGTCTAAAATATATCCCTTTCTAACAACCAACAGTGAAATTAAAGGTAAAACAACAAAATATGAATCAAAGAAAATCTTGTTAACAAACAGACCCTTTCAACCTACAAACAGTGAAAAATAGTGCTAACAAATACAATATAAATTCAAATAAAACTTCTCTTACCAGTCAACTCCACAGAAAGTCACAAGCCAATAAAGGATTGTTTAGATATGCACAATCCAGTTCTCTGCCACAGAACTGATGGGATAGAAGGCAATGTCTCAATATTTACCTAAAGCTCAAACAGAAGCCAAGAAAACAACTCAGTAATAGAAATTACTTCTACAATAATAGACATAAACAGAATAAAATAAGAATCTACCTCTGTCTCCTGCAGAACATGAAGATTCCCTGATTAAACTTTAGGATGTATAAATAAATAAAAGTACAATTTAATGGAAAACTTTGACTGCACATACTTTGAACAAAATAATCTACATCAAACTAATACATCGGAGTATTAATTGACTATGTATATCAAAATAATTTGCAGTACTGGTACAAAATTCATATTGGGCAACATTATCTTAAAATGACATACTGACATACTTAAAATCTTCTTACTTCACAACCATTGGTATGTTCTTTGTGTATCTCAGCAAACAGTGCCATTAACTTTAGCCTGGGTACAAAATAAAAATTAATCATAGGATCACAGGTTCATAGATACTTACTAGATTAGTGAGGATCTTATGAAATGTTACCCTGCATTTCCAGGATAATTATTAGCCCTTATATTTTGCAATATGAATCTCCAATGACACATGTAAATGTTGGTTTCTTACATGTTTCCCCATCTTTGAGGATCATTGCACCTAAACTAGATTTAAAGTTATAGTTACCCATCCATTCATACAAGTTACATTTGAATTGAGTAAGTGACATACTCAGCTTTATGTGGAGGAGAAGCTGGTTCCACAGAAGTGCTATTCTCTGTGATACATACCTATCCCTCCAGCATATTATTTTAATCTTGCAATGAAGATTAATGTCTCTTAAGTAGGGGGGTTTTGATACAATTGGGCTTTCAAATGCGTAATAGGTCTATTAGAACAGGGTCTGTTGAGGGTCTGTACATGAGGCAGAGGTCACCTCACAGTCACCTGTATGATACATAGAAGAGGGAAAAGGCTTTGAAACAGTCCGCACAGTTTTTATAACTTTAATCCCTTGTTTTTCAGTGTAGAACTGCTGTGTTCATTCTAACTGTGACAAGAGTTTGGCCAAGTACATATCAACAAGGAAATTATACTCAATGATCAGCTTAATGACTGCAAGTACAGAGGAACAATTACCTCCCTGGGTCTGGATTCCATACCTTTTGATATAAACTGTACAATGAGAAAAGACTTCCTTACAATAGTGGATGCATGGCGATCACATGGCAATTATTTTCAACACAGGTTCATATGTCTCTGGCTATGGAATTAGTTTCCAGGGGTGTGTTGTCAATGTGGTAGTTACAAAGGGAGTCATTCTTTCTGCAGGATATGATTAGACATTTCTTGGCATTTCATTTCAGTCCATGGTTTAGTGACAGCTATTAACTTAAAATAGGCTATCTTCTAGGTCATAGTGACCTCTGGGGAGTTTATGACGGCACCACATTTGCAGTCATATGCAAACATGGTCGATCACAGTTCCTTATCAATAGCTTTGACCTCTGAGAAGTAAATGCCAAAAATATGTAGCCCAGTGACTGAACCCTGGGACACTCTTCTAGTAAAAGCTCATGTGGAGGAGGTAGAGCTGCCCACCCTTACTATATGTGTTCTATTTGTGAGCCAATTTGATTTCCAGCAAGTTACACAGGGGTTAAAAGCTGGTTTAATTTCTCCAAATCCTTTGGGTTTCTAATACCATGATAGGAATGGACCTCATTCCTAACTCAGGGTATAGTTAAAGTTTGTGAAATTGGTATTATTTTGAGATTTGATATTAGTCAAAATTGCCCTTCACAACACATGCAATGTGCCCAGAATTGACTCCTTCTGCAATTCATATGATGTTACATGAATCAGTAGCATATATGAATATGACTTTGATTCTTTTTTATTAGACTTATTACTTTAGGACTGTGTAAGTATCTTTTTTCACTTACTCTTGTTTCTGCCTACAAATCTTGATATTTTATGACTTTGCGTCTGTTTGCACATCAGACACTGTAATCACTAGGTGCAGCAATTTCAATGATCAGTGCTACCCTTGTCTTTTTTCATGAACTACTGTATCTGGTTTACTATCATTTATTTTTGAATCACTGGTAATGGATGATCCCACATGATGCACATTTCATCACTTTCTATAATTTTTTAGTGGTTCATTTCCCCAATGCTTGTCAGCTACTTGTATATTGCAGTGTTTGATAAACCCCCAATGCAACAATTTTGCTACATTATCGTGCCTTTCAGTGTAAAGCTCTCTGCCATGACTGTGCCACACCCAGCAACAAGGAGTGCAACTGTTTCCAATTCTTTTTATTTACAGAACCTGCATTTGTCTGTTTCTCCCACATGTCCAAGGGACTTTGTAAGCCACTGTCTACATCAAGTCCACTATCCTGGGCTGCCATTATCATTGTTTTATCCTTTGGTTTTAGATCACCTGTCCTTAACCATTCCTGCATCAAATCATGACCAGCACGAGGTTGTTCCTGGAGGTCACTATACTTGCCACTATATTTATAGCTTTTCCACATTATTTTCCTTCTCATCTGAGCCTTCTTCTAATTTTATTTCTTTTGTTCTTTGACACATTCAGTTGATGTCTGATGTATGTTGCCTACTTCTGATTTAATTTCAGTTTATGCTTGCCATGTGAAATCCTCTGCTAAATTAAGCAGAGACATCATCTTAGACTCCCACTGCTCATGTTTTAAAACTTTCAATATGGATCTGATGAGGTCTGCAGATATGTATGCAGTCCCACGCATGTAGATCTATACACGAAGAGGCCCATACCTCCTTCAGAGTGAAGGATATGTAATTTTGGTATACAATGATTTGTGTATATCATTTGATAAGTGTGAAACATTTTTCTTGTGTTTCTGTTCAACTTGTCCAATACCTTTTGGGTCCAGTCATTCACACCAAGACTGTAAGTTAAAAAAGGGAGAGCAAATTGGTTTATAGCTTGGACTTTGTTTCTAGATGTCCGGACTGTTTTCAGTATTAGTTTTAGTGTTTTGAACTATTCCTTACTTAATTTAATTTGCATTTGTTCATTTTTTGCTGCCATTCCTTAATCAATTCACAAATATTTATACACTCCTTCGTACTCAGATTTGTTTATATCACATTCCTGTCCTAGACTGATATTTTCTTGATACTGCAACTTTACTGCTTGCAACATTGTTTTTGTACATTATCATGACTACATGACAATCTTATATCATCGGAGATAGTTTTAACCACTTGCAGTTGTGCTTTCACCTCTTCATCTGTTGAATTAAATAAGTATTGCCATTTTGCTTAAGTCCCATTTATATGTTATATGTAGCTGAAGCTGAAAATGAATTATGTAGTCTCATCAGGGACTTGCCATATATTTTAGCTGGATACTACAAGTGAAATTCTATGTATAGTCATACTTAATCTAATGTTCATCCTTCACAGAGATACATATATGTGTATATATATATATATATATATATATATATATATATATATATATATATTTTTTTTTTTTTTCCTGTGAATACTAAGAAGTCATTGCATGCACTTACTAAGTCTTGCTTGGGCATTCAGAGTGTTCCCCTTTTTGCATACATTTTATTTATGTTTTATTAACTGTAGTTGCAGTTGCAGTCAAATTATATATATATATATATATATATATATATATAGAGAGAGAGAGAGAGAGAGAAAGAGAGAGAGAGGTGGAGCCTAGATGGCTCACTGGTAGCAGCAACTTTTATGAGCTCCACAATCTAGTACTATAATTCAGGAAAATAATCATTTTTCTTTATCAAAAGTAGAAAATTCTTATTAAGGAACCTTAAATCTATAAGAATATCAATTTGTATGCATTTTCATTGAAATTTTCCTGTCAAACAATCTGGAGATTACTTCTTCAATATAAAGATGAGCAACTCAAAGGCTTCCCACTCTGAAACTTCACTGAAAAAAGAAATTCAATTGATGTCTGCCACACTACTTGAACTATCTCTTAAAATAGACAGATTTACAGGCAACCTTGAAAATCTAAAAGTCAATTGTCAAAAACAGACTGATGCCTTTAATGGACTATTACAGCAGCAACAATAAAAAATTGGATATGGAAACTTCTGTAAGTGACATAGCTGGGAGACTTAGGGAATATAAGTCTCAGTGTGAATTTCTTCTACAGCAGAATACCTGGCTAATCAGTAAAATGGATGATTTAGAGAACAGGGAAAGGAGAAATAAGAATGTTTGGTCTTCCAGAAAAAACTCAAGGTGAGGATCTTATTTTATTTCTAAATTCTTGGCTTCCAGACATATTAGATCTAAAGAAAGGTCTGTCAAATGGTATAGAAAGAGCACACAGAGCTACAGAAAAAAATAATTCTTCTTCCACCAATAAGCCTCCAAGATCCATTATTGTGAAATTCCTGTCTTATTTAGACAAAGAACGTGTTCTCAAATCTGCCTAGAGAGGAAGTACCTTGTCATATAATAAGAGTCAAATAAGATTTGACAATGACTATTCTCCAAGAGGCTTAGAGTTAAGGAAGAAAACCTGGCCACTTGTGAGATTTCTCAAACAAAATAAAATTAAAGCACAACTTGCTTTCCCTGCAAGAATCAGAATCTTTCATTCAAATGACATAAGAACATTCAACAATGTTGAGGAAGCTACTGCTTTTATCAAAAATAACAACACAACTGTAATTCCAGATGACATGGACTGGTCATCTCCTACTACATTAAAGAGATCCTCTGAGAAAAATAACTGGACTGATGTGAGAAAGAAGAAACTGAAAACTGATCCTAAAAATACTGGAGTCACTAATTCTCTCAACGCATCAACTAAGACATGATTTCATTTCCAATCATCCAAAAAGAATGTTATTTTCCTTGTTATTCCTGTCTAAGAATGTTCCTTACACTCTCTGCTTGAACCTTGTTATGGTTACATTATATATCTCATGTGTTTTAAATCTCTTTAATGGTTCTTAATATCCCTACTTACTTAAAACTCATAATAGCCTGTTTAAGTGACACCTTTTTGAACATTTTGTTCCATTAACAGAAAGTAAACTTTGGCTATATGTATTTATACTTTTGTACAGCTTGTTATAAATTGATCTTAAATGCTTTATTGTTTTTAAAACATATAATATAATGTTATACAGTTTAGGCTTTGGTTAGAAATTTTCTGTAGGTTTAGCGTCTTAACATTCCAACCTGACTGTTCACTATCACTTCTTGTTTAAAAAAATAGACTCTAGCTAACAAATATTTGTCTCTCCTCGTATTTTGTTGACTGTTTCTGCAAGAGTGTAATCAGCTTCATTACCTTCCTTTTCTAAACACACCAAGCTATGTAAACTAACATACGTTATACTAAAATACTGGGTTTTCCGGCTTCTCCGCTCATAATGTTAACACTAATGTATGTTTATTGCCCGCTAGTTTGGTAACAGCTGGAAGCATCATTCTTTAGAGTAGCTATTTTCATGAATCTACACCAAACAGAATAGTAGTTTTTTTCTATTCTTGTTGTCATCTGATATTATATAAGTAAAGTTTAATGAAAACAAACCCAGTACCCAATAGAGTGGTTAAACTACAAGCCCTTGTATCCTATAAAAAAGAGGGAAATAGGGGCTTCCTGCTTCCCTCAGTTTATAACTGATAGCACTCGTGTATGTACATTATCAACTAGTTCACTGTGTGTAACTTTCGGCTTTTCCCGGGTAGGGGTCGCCACAGCGGAACTGCGGTCCGCTAATAATTTGTTTAATATATATATAATAGGTTTTTACGTGCTGGCTTACCGGGCCTAACGCACAACCTTCATTAAAGGAACGCCCATCCACGTATGTCATCACACAGAAGATGCTCTAACTGAGAATCGAATGGGCAACGTCTAACTGTGAGGCGACAATGCTACCGCAGCACCACCACCGCATTTAGTTCACTAACAGCTAGAAATAGTTCTCTATTTTAGTGTAGTCCTTTACTTAAGTGAACATTAAACAGACTTGTTGTTAATCAACCCTTGAGGTCATTGATATTATATAAATAATGATTCATGATACCGGACTTAGACCCTGACGGAGTACTTAATTTGCAGCCCTTGTGCCCTGTGTGTGGTTATCCTTGCTCACTAATGTATATAGTTATGTTATCCATATTTAAACTTCTCTGTTTCCTCTTGTTCTCAATGAGTCTAGCATACTAGAATACAGTGATTATCATAACTTGATCTCTGTATATGTGGCACTTATTTATTTATTGATTGGTACAAACTGGCACAGTACCTTGTAATTATGATGGTTCAGTAGTTTAGAGAGACACTCATATTAATGAACTATGGCATTTTATTACAGTGCCAGAAGAGATGTAATGTAGAAGCAAATACAGTGTTTAATCATACCCTGGCAAGTATAATCTATTAGTGACAAACATGTGAACTAATTAGTCTTTATAAATATTCTCACATCTAGCATAAGCCATTTACTGCCTTTGTAAACACCTTTATAACAACAACAAATGAGCCACATTCACTTAGAAAGTTTTATAGGTACTACTAAATATCTATTAATTCACACTAAGCTAAGCCATCAATTATTTAGCCATTACATTCTGAAATTATTTATTATTGACTAACAGATTTTTAATTTATTGTCTGATCTGTGTTTAAAGAAGAAAAAAAAGGTAAAGAAGGAAAAAAAGAGAAAAAAACATTATCAGATCTACAAAATGAATGGTCTAAACAATGAAATGTCTAAATCCAACTTGTTTTCAATTTTTTATTTCTTACCTTCTGGGGTAGTACATATATTTATGTGTACACTAAGATGATAAAGCAATAGACATTGGGTAACAGTGTAAGGTATAAAATATTAAATGCAGTATATTAGGTTTCATATCTCTGTTTGTTTACAGGAAATAAGTCATGTCGGAAATGTCTGATGTTATAACACTGATTCATTTATTATAAACCAAGCAATACAGTACTGATTAAATTGTAATGTTTCTAAGCAATGATACTACTCATCATAACCATTTATACTTCTTATCTTTCATATACTATGAATGTATTTAGCAAAACAAATTCTGCAAACAATATCATCTCTTCTCTTTATTTAAATTTTAGCTTATTATTTAATATTCTAGGTCTGGGAAATTTGAAGCCTAGAGCTGTATCTAAAGAAGCTTGGAACACAGCAAAATAATCTGTGAAACATATTAATATTTATATGTTTACTAGATTTGTGGTGTAGGATTTGAAGTTACTCCACTGATTTAATATTGCACAATACTCACTTCCTCAAAATCTTTTTATATAATAGTTTTGTCACAATTTATTCTTTAGTGAATTCCTGTTATCCTTTCGTATTCCAAATGCTATTAGATGTATAAGAGAAAAAGAAAGGAAAGGAATAGGAACAAAGAAAAATATTTATTTTGCTTTGTCATTATACTAGTTCATTTTTATTGATTACTATGCAATGAATTTTAATTATTGTTGTATAATTAGAGTATGAATTATATTCTTAATTCTCATTAGTAATCTTTAATTTCTGGAAATGTTTCATTTTCAAAGTATAGCCTAATAACACTTGACAAAGTTCTATCTACCACATTTTTTAAATAATTGGAATCCTTTATTTGTCATAAATATCTTTCTATCTAAATGATAGTATTTACCCATTTTTTTTCTTTTCACACTGAGTTGTTTAATGTTATCAATTTTCCTGATAGTTATTTTCTTTATCTATTTGGAAATAACAAATCTCCAGACTTTATAAAATGGAGCTCTGCAACATTCATATTGCTTTAATTTCCTTTGGATATCAAGGTCAATCTGGTTAAACAGCGTTGTTTTACCAGATTAGGAGTGCTTTTAACTCCATGTCTGTTTGAGGGACTTTTAGAGTCATTGTTTACATATTTTCATTTTATATTTCACATCACGCATCTTATCTTTTTTTTCCTTTTTGGCCTCAATATTTCCTAAATCTGTGTTTTTTTATCAAGAAACCTCAATCTGATATTAGGATATAAATCTTATAAGAATGTTACTTAGAATTTGATTGACATAAGTGTTATACACCCATGTTTACTATTATTACATTATACTTTTAAACATATAAGATGGACTTAACTATACTTTCCCTAAACATAAATGGATTAAATAATCCAAGGAAAAGATCCAATCTTTTAAGATATCTAAAACTAAATAAAGCACAAGTAGTATTTCTGCAGGAAACTCACTTTAAAACAAATGATAAACATACTTGGAATCCAAATGAATGCTTAAAACTATCTAATTCTTCTTATAATAAAAAAATAGAGGTGTATTAATTTTATGGAAAAAAAGTGTTACTAATCCTCAAATTATTTACAGTTATGAAGACAAGTATGGACTTCTAGCAATGGTAATATTAGCTTTTGGAAGTAGAATCTGACCCCTAGTAAACTTATATTGGTTTCTGGCATTGGTGTGGGAACAATCAAAAAACACATAGACCTTATTAATAGAGTATTCAAAGGTAACTTGATAATAGGAGGTGATTTTAACTGTATCTTGGACAATTCAGTAACTACCAATAAGAGACCAGTTCATTTAACTCCCATTGGGAAATCCCTTAAGAAATGGACTGAGAATTTAAATCTAATTGATACATTCAATTTCAAAGAGGACAATTCTCTATTATACTCACGTAGTGATTACAGATTTAATACCCAAACAAGAGTTGATTAATTCTTTGTAACTCAAGATTTGAAATTCAAAATAAATGATTTCTCTATAATTCCTTGTCCTATGTCCGATCACAATTCACTTATTCTTAAATTTCTGACAGATTTCAGGAGCTTAACTTTTACAAAGAGAATCCCAGCTTATATTACCAAATTGAAACAATTTAAACCTTGGTTAGATTCAGAAATTCAATTCATCTTAGATATTAATTATACAGAAGATATAAATATAGTCATTCTTTGGGACTCTCTAAAGGCATGCTTATATAGTAAAACTATAAAATGGTTTAATAATAAAATAAAAGAATGGGAATCTGAGACAACAAACATCCAGAAGCAAATCATAGAAATCAATTCCATTTATTGGACACAACTACAAAAAAAAAAAAAAAAAAAAAGAAATTGGAGAATTAAATAAAAAATACAATGAAATTTTAACCCACAAGACTAATATGGCTCTAGAAAAATTAAAACTAAATTTGTTCTCTGTGTCACCAAAATATCAGCATAACTTAGTTATGAGAATAAAAAGGCAACACTCTGATAATAACATTACAAACATCATTCATGAAGGGAAAAATAATAAAAATGTTTCTGATATAAGCAACATCTTAGACGCCTTTAAATTTCACTACGCAGAACACCTTAAAAAAAATGATTCACCTCATATCAACCCAAATTTAGAATTGGATTTATCTAAAATAAACAATTCCAGAAAAACTAATTACAGATATTCAAAAACAAATTTCTCTTAAGGAACTTACTGAAAAAATTAAAGAAGGCAAAAATAATAAAGCCCCTGGAATAGATGGAATTATTATGGAAATATATAAATTATTACCTACGCAATCACAAAATTATATAAAGCACTAAACAAAATTCATATGCACAATACAATTCCACCTTCATGGAGATATTCACTCATCACCCCAATCCAAAAAGAAAATAAAGATCCCAAACAATGTAGCTCATACGGGCCAATTTCACTTCTCAATAATGATTAAAAATGTTCATGTCTATTCTGGTTAATAGAATTGAAAAATCTTTAATTTATGTTATTACTGATGATCAAACTGGCTTTATATATAATAGACACACCCAGGATAAAATTCAAAAAATATTAACAATTATTGACATTATACTCTAATTTATGTTATTACTGGTGATCAAACTGGCTTTATATATAATAGACACACCCAAGATAACATTCAAAGAATATTAACAATTATTGGCATTATAAATAGAGACAATCAAGAAGCCCTTATAGTTGCTCTTGACATTGAAAAAGCCTTTGACTCGCTAAAATGGGATTATCTTTTTAAAGTTTTAGAACTCTTAATTTCCCATGTAATTTATTTTATTAATCAAAAATATTTATAAATATAATCTTGCATAAATAAAATTGGACCCATTCACCTCAGAAGCCATTGAAATGACTAAAGTTACAAAGCAGGGTTTCCCTATGTCCCTTATCTTATTTGCACTAGCAATGGAATACTTTTCTTCAGTCATTTGTCAAAACCCTAAGATTAAAGGTATTGAAGTATATGGTCAATATAATTCTAAAATAATGTTCTTTTCTGATGACATTCTCCTTACTCTAACCAACTCAGATGAATCTTTACAAGAGTTACACTCGCAAATTAATGCATTTTATCAAATCTCAGGTTTGCGTGTTAGCAAAACAAAGTCCAACTTCATGATTTTAAACAAAAAAATTGATACTCACTTAAACTTAAATCAATTAATTGGGAAATAGGTTTCCTCTATAAATTATTTAGGGATAGTTCTTTGCAAAAATATGGATTTAACATTAAAAATAAATTACAACAATATTGTGGAAATTTTAAAATCACATATTGAAAAATGGAATAAATTATTCTTAAAATTTGAAGATAGATTGCAACTAATAAAGATGGTTCTCCTCCCAAAAGTAAACTATATCGCACAAGCTATTCTTATGTCCCCCAATAGAAGTCTTTTAAAATAAATAAAATTTTTATGAATTTTCTTTGGTTCCCAAAAAGAAATAGAATAGCTTTTTCAAATCACATAAGACCTTGGGAATTAGGCAGTATCAATTTTCCAGACACAGACTCTTACATTAGAACATCCATTTTTAAAATATTCATAAACTGGATAGACCCAACATTTTCTTCAGCATGGAAATCTTTACACACCATTATCTTCCTAAATGAAAATAAATTAACTTAAAATCTACAACTAAATGATCAAAATAATAAACTTTGGCATATCCTTAGAATAAACATACAATATAATTCTTCTAAACCTACTAATCTAAAATATATAAACTATATATATATATATATATATATATATATATATATATATATATAATATATGTATAAATGTTATTAATAATAATACTGATATAAACTTATGGCTAGAATTATTATTTCCCTTTAGATCTACTAAATTTTTTTTAAAATAAAATTCATATAAGTACGCTTAATACTTGGGAAACTAAAAACTTTACATGTTGGCATCATTGTATAAAAAAGTTGATGGTCTTAGATATACAACAGTTAAAAAGTTCATATGATTTATCAAGCTCTGATTGGCTAGATCTTAACAACTTGCAATCCTATGCCCAAGATATATGTAGAATAATTGATAATTCTTCCTTTAAATCTATTCCTAAACTCATATTTTTTTATGAATGAAGTTTTATATAATGGTTTTCATTGGACAAACACAACATCAAATATTTACAAAATCATAATAAATTATAAAGCTAACCCCAATCAAAATTACTGGAATTTTATTAGTAGAGAACTTTCTTTACATTTATCTGTTGTAAATAAAACTAATATCTTGTACTCTATTAAATTAACCTCTAATTTACAAATTTGGAAAATTTTTGCTTGGAAATTTTTGCATAGAGCTTTTTACTCTCCAAATATAATAGCAAAATTTAAATCTTCCAAAGAAGTAACATGTTGGAGATGTTCATTGATCTGAAAAAGCTGAATGGTCACTTTTTTTTATATTTACATTAAGAAATTCTGGGAAGAGATTAATATTTTTTCAAGCTATTTATACAGATTCATTCAGTTTGTCAAAGTCATTAATTTTGTTGAATGTTAATGAAAACAATTTAATGAATAAAAAAGATCTTTATCTTCTTTGGACTATGCTAGCAGTAGCCAGGAAATGCATCACAAGGAAGTGGAAATCCTCCTCTATTCCAACTATAGAAGACTTTTTAACTCTGATGAAAGAAACTGCGCTATTGGAAATAAAAACTTAGGAACTAAGAATATCTCCTAAGAACTGGACTAACACCCCTTGGAAGAAAGTACTTTTTCTCATCGAAACTTTAACCTGATATAACTCTATCTGTTTATATATTAGAAACATAACTTTACTCTAACTTTGTGTAACTAAATTCTTACAACAGATTGTTATTTATCATAGGCCATTTGTATATATTGTAAATAGTTTATTATAAACCTTTTTCAGTGGTTTGTAAGTTCATTAGTATTTGTAGGAAAACAATAAAATTATTTGAATAGAAAAGATTTCTCTTGAAATTATATATATATATATATATATATATATATATATATATATATATATTTTTTTTTTTTTAAAGGACATTTCTCATATTTTAGCTGGACACTATACTACAAGTGAAAAAAACGCCAATGTAGATCTGGGTTAGATATGTAAATTAGTCTCAGATAGTTTGCTGTCCCTTGGTTGAGTTCCAGAAAGTGCTGTCCTTATATAGAAAATAATGATTTTATTTCATTGGCTCAATCAGAAGGGGTAGCCAGCATAGGTCTGGCTTAGATATGTGAATGAGTTTTAGATGTCTTGTTGCCTAGTGGTTGAACCTTAGAAAATGCTGCCCAGATAGGGTAAACAATGACTTCATCCCATTGGGTCAATCAGAAGGTATGCCAATATAGGTCTAGCTTAGATATGTAAATGGGTCTTTGAAGGTTTGCTGCCTATTGGTCGAGCTTCAGAATGTGTTGCCCTGATAGGGTAACTAATGATTTTGTTCCATTGGGTCAATCAGAAGATGTGACCAGCAATTATATGATTTGATTGGTCGATGTTCTTTTAAATAAGAAGAGAAGGCTACAGGAAGTTACAATCTGGAGAAGGCTATATGCCCAAAGTGCTTATCGAGTTTTGCTAGTGCTTGCTCCATTTATTTGTTTTTATCTACACATTTTTATATGTTTCATTAAATTTTTGGTTTTAACAGTTTCTCGGCTGTGAAGGTACACTTGAGCTTGTTTTTTATTATATTAATTAAATAATTTTAAGTCATTCACAAAAAGCAGATGGTAAATATTTAATCGAGTTTATTTTCTGGGAGCCAAATTATAACCAAGACCTAATTTGTTAATTAAATAACTTAATGGGTTAAGGGCAATGCAAACCAGCAGTGATGACAAAGAGCCACCTTGGAATATCCCTCTTTGAATTTTCAATCCTAGGGCAATTTGTCTTTTATCATCGCTTAGCGGCAAAGTGATTTACCACTGTTTCATGGTCATTCTAATGTAATTGATCAATGTAGGATGTATTGTATACATCTGTAAGCACTCTCTTATCCATGACTGTAGGTTGCTGCCAAATGCTTTTTTGTAATCAATCCATGACATACTTAGATTCTTCCCCATTTCACAATTCTCCATTATGACTTTATTTAGCAACAAATTATCCTTTGTTCCATATGACTTTCTTCTGTTACCCTTTTGTTGTATTGCCATGACTGAATTTTCTTCTAAATGACTATAAATGCTGTCAGCTTCAGTTCAAGTATATAGTTTGTACATCATCATCAGAAGGCAAGTTATTGGTCTATAGCTTTTATGATAGCTTGCAAGGTTCTCTCTTAAGGGAAAGTATCATTTTTCCTGTTGTTAACCAGGCTGGTGTCTGTTCAGGATGCTCATATAAGTATTTCTTACTCGAGGCTAAATCTTCATGTAACAATGTTAATACTTTGTCAAACATTACACACTTCATCTGGGCCTGAGGTTTTCCACTCAGGAGCTTTTTCTAATTTTTTTCAGTCTCTCTGGCCATTTCTTCATCTCATTTCATATCCTGTGCATTTGAACTTCTTATTCTTTCTTTTATTTCTATCCATTCACTATCTTTGTTATGATTCAGAGGGTCTTCATAAATATTCTGCAAAATGTATAATTTGTTTTGCTTTGTTACCCTATTCTCTACAGAGCATTTTGGGTTATCAATGAATACCTTATTTTGCACTTTTCCTTTATATTTATCTGTATATCTTCTAAGATTTTCTGCCTGTGCTGATATCTTTAGTTTATTGTTTGCAATAGTATACAATAGATCCTGGTCTGTACTGAATACTATGTGTTGCTTTTATCACATCTATTTTATAAGTATTTTGTTGATCTGTTCCATCTTCTATATTCTTCTAACTGTGACACCTCTTGCTAATTGCTTTATAGTTTTCTCTATCCAATGCTTTCATTATGACATTTTATTTTTTCCCTTCCTTTCCCATTTTGCTCTGCATTTTTTGGTAAAACTTTATTTGTTATTAATTTTGCCGCACAGTAATATATTGTATGTACTTCTGTTATATCACATGAATTTCTGTTAATAGTCTTGATTACTGCGTTCATCTGTTTTATCAGACTTCTAACATTTTGGGTCTTATTTACTTTATGTAATCTATTTCTTTCATGGATCTGTTGAATCAAGCAACTCTTCCCTTAGATCGTTTCTTCTAAACTGAGGCCACATTCTTTGTACGCTATTTCCTGAGGGCATTTTACAGAAAGTTCCAGGCCACCTTCCTGTGATGTATTCTCTTCAGCTGCATCCTGCTTATTTCATAAGGTGATGCTTAGGCCCATCACTGTACAGCATTGAATACATCAGAGTTGCCACCGTTTCCCACTCCTTCCCTTGCTGTGCAATTTCAACTGAACTTTTGTGCTAGTTTCCTTCTAAAGATTCAAGAGTATCTTCATGTGGCAAGTGATTAGATCCTTCCCATTCCACCTGCATCTCCTTAATTTTGGGACTCATTGTTCTGTCATGCAGTGACATTACCTGATTTAGATTTCTACCCTAAATCCTTCACTTCACATGTATTCCATAACTTCAGTTTCTATTTCCTTAACATCTCTGTTACTAATCCTCTTTTCTACTTCACCTTTGTTTTCTTATTATTTATTTATTTTTTTTTTTGTATTGTGAAATTAAACATATCTGGAAATCGTTGCCTGTATTTCTCCTCAAATATCTTAAGTGCTGCTTTTTTGAATTGATTAGTTTTGCTTTCTCCTTTGCATAAATATTGCATCCTATTAAATTTCTTTTTCTTTCTCATGTCCATATTTCTTCTTCAAATGTCTCCAGCTCCACCTGTTTCTCCTTACTTGGGGGGCTCATTGTTCCATCATGCTGTGACATAACCTGGGTTAGACTTTGCACACTAAATCCTTCACTCTGCAGGCATTCCATAACTTCAACTTCTCCATGTTTAACTTCTACTTTACTAATCGTCTGTTCTATATCCCCCCTTTGTGATCATATTTTCTGCATTGTGAAAGCTTCCATATCTGGTTGACTTTGCCTGTATTTCTCTTAACATACCTTTGAATCTGCTTTTTATGTATTGATTACATTGGCTTTCTTCTTTTTCATAAATGTTGCACCATATCAGATTGCTTTCTTCCTCAGGTCCCATGTTAACATTTAGCTAGGAGAGTTATCTATGATGCCTGAGTGCAAGTCAGTGTGCACTGAATTGCCCTTGTACATTGCCTCAGTGACATTTCTCAAAGAATTCAAGGAATTTCCCGGTTAACAAATGTAAAATAAATAAAAATAAATAATAAAATGTTAAATAGTTAAGACCTGCCCTTGATGAATCTGAATGTATTTGGGTTGAGAGTCTCAAAACCAACTATATCTCTATTTATTATTTCCATAATGGTCCTTTCCAGGCTTTGCAGATGAGACTGCTCAGGATTATGGGTCTATAATTAGCCAATTCTGTTGTAGTCCCACCTTTTAGTAAGAGAATGGCTGTTGGGTTTCCTTCATTTGTGTGGCACAAAGCCTGTTTAAGGCTAAGGTTGAATAGCCTCTAAGGAGTGTCTGACAATTCATGTTTCATACTAGTCAGTGAGAAGCTTTGTATGCTATCCAGCCCCGCAGTTAATAGTGTCCTTGGCCTTGGATAGTGCTTTGAAAGCATATTTTTGGGAGATTTTAATGGGTGAGAGGTAGATGTGGGTATTTGATCTAAGAATATTGGAGGAGAGAATGGGTGAAGTTGGGGCTGAATTTTTCTTCCAGTAGCTTTGCGATGTCCTCTGGGTCTGAATAGGTGATATAATTTATTTACTTATTATTTATTTATTTACTTATTTATTGACATTTGTTGACCAGGAAAGTCCACTAGGCCAAATTACCCATTTTCAGTGGAGCCCAGGGAGAAAAGCTCTACTAAATTGTCTACGTACACACATTTTTAAGCATACATACATGATGAATGATATATCTTTTCTATACATGATACATCTTTTCTAACAATTCCGAAATGCATTTATAGATTAAAGAAAAAATATATTGCATTGCAATGTACAAAACAGAGGAGTTATTTACATAGAAGCAGAGATATAGTGGAGCAGGCTGCTTGAGTTTAATTATTGAACAACAAAATAATTTCTTTTTATATACAAATTTAGTGTTGTCATACAATGTCTCACTTGTAAGTAAGGGGACTGACTAGCTTAAGGTAGTTTGTTAGTTGTACAAGTGCAGGAGTTGTTATTCAGGTCGTAGCTTTTTAATACTGCCTTAAAGGTTTTTAAGCTGTCTATTTCAGTTATATGGGAGGGTAATGAATTCCAGAGTTTAGCTATGCTATGGGAGTACAGTCTTTGCCCGGCTTTTTTGTTAGATTTGGAGATATTTAGAAGTAATTTGCTGGAGGATCTAAGAGTTCTTGTAGGAGTGTAAGTTTGTAAGTTGGAGCTGAGTGCTGGGCAGGAGTTTGGTTTAAAAAGCAGTTTATGGGCTAGTGTTATTTGGGAATAATTAAGATAGTTTGGGAATTCCATCCATCCAATTTAGTTCAGATATTGCTAGGCAGTGGTGTGATCAGTTAGGTTTTCCTAGGGCAAATTTAGCTGTTTTATAATAGCAATACTGCAGTTTGTTGTCACGGGATAAGTGAAGGTTGGTAAAAATGGCACTTCCATATAGTAGTGTTGGGATGAAGTAGGCTACTGGCCAATTTAGTTTTGGTCTGAATGTCTAGGTAGAGTTTATGATGATAAAGTTTACCTAGCTTGAAGTGAGCTTTATTGTGTTGAGAATGTGTGGTTCAAAGGATAGTTTATTATCAATTGTTACACCTAATAATTTTGCTGTGTTCACAATTTCAGTTTCTGTTTTATCTTGAGAGAAGATCCTAAAATTATTGTCTGGTGGTTTTGTAGAAAAAAGTAGTAGGTTTTTTTTATGGTTTAACAGCAATTGTGCATTGTTTAGCCAAGTTTCTACAGTTCTGAATGCATTTTGTGTATCCTTAAGGAGGTTTAAGAAGTTATTGGAAGTATATATGATAGTAGAATCATTTGCATATTGAATGAGACTACATTGTTGAGAAGCTTTGTGCAAATCATTGATAAAGGTATTAAAGAGCAAATAGCCTAGACTCAATCTTTGTGGGACTCCTATACTATTTGCCTGATAGATTGCTCATTGTGCCATCTGACTGAGTGTTCTTGATTGTTTAAGTAGGGGAAAACCAGGTTAGAGATGAGGGGGAGCATTCTAGTTTTTACAGTTGGGTTAGCAGTTTAGCATGGGATACAGTGTTGAAAGCCTTAGATAGATCTAATCAGATTACTGATGTAGGGTGACCATCATCTATAGCTTTAATTAACAGTATCCATGAAAGAGAGAAGGGCTGTGATAGTGCTATGATTAGGATAGAACCCATGTTGGGTAGGATCAAAAAGATTATTTTCTGACAAATATTTAAGAAACTGGGTCTGTACACATTTTTCTAAAATTTTTGATAAAGGGGAGAGGTCAGTAGTTAGAAAAGCTGTAGAATTTCTACCATTATGTAATGGAGTAATGATAGATTTTTTGCATAAGTAGGAAACGTGACATTCTGAGATAGAGCAATTCATTAGAGTGCTAACTGGGTGTGCGATTGCTTTTGCTGTGAGTTGTAGGTATTCGAGGGTAGGTTGTCAGTGGAGAGAGAACATGGTTTTAGTTTGCTTAGGAGTCTGACTATTAGAGAAGTGGTTACAGAATGAATAGCAAAGGAAGGAGTTGGAGTGTTGTGAGAAGTGTTTGGGGGGTGCTATTGTTATGCAGAATAGAGTTATTGTTAACTAGGGAGTTTAACTCTGTTTGTGAGTCTTTAATTAGATTTTGAATGGTAGTAATAAAGTGGGTGTTAAGATCATGGGCAATTTGTTGTGAAGTTTTATCGGGTGAAGGGAAGGGTTTTATAGAGCACCAGGATTAAGTAGAGTGAAGACAGATTTCCAGAACTTTTGGGGTTATTGTGTAAGGTGGATAGTTTAGTGGAAAAGAAGTGTTTTTTTTATCTTGTATGACTAGTTTTTGGCCTTATTTCGAATTTGCTTATAGTTGAGTTTGTTTTCTTTTGTTTTAATTTTATGCAATACTTTCCAAGCTCGGTCCCTATGTATGAGATTTTATTTGGTCTGTTTTGTTTGCAAAGGGGCATGATTAACCTTTGCTCTTTTGGTTCCTATAGGAGCTAGACTATTCAGGGTTTCCAAGAAGATGTTGTTAAAGTAGTTGACCACATTATCTAAAGGAAGGGATTTTAATGTGGCCCAGTTTTGAGTGTTTAAAATGTCAATGAAATTGTTCTGGTTAAAATGGGAGAGATTTCTGAGAATTTGTAAGTGTGCAATTTAATTGACTAGGGTTGAGTTTGATAGGTATATGCAGGAAGGTGAATGCTTCACATGTTGGGTAAGGTGCTTGAGTTGGAGTAGTTTTGGGGTGGGATACCAGTAACCAGTCCAGAGTCAACTCTGATGGGGTGGATAGACCATGGGTAGGGGTTGCGATAAGCTCTGTGAAGCTGTGTAAATTGGAGGTTAGCCTTTGACAATTAATATTGGTGTCCCCTAGGATAATGATTTATTGTGTGATATTTTGATTTATTCAGGATAAGAGGTTTTCTAGTAGGGAAATGTTGTGACCTAGGGGAATGTAAATTACAGCAATGCACAGACATTTGTTATTGTTGATATGAAGTGATGTCAGTAAAAGTTCAGTATTACTGAAGGGAGTGATTGGTTTTGGGTAGGTGGAGATAATTAGGGAGGTGTGATAAATTAATGCTACACCCACATCTTTTTTGTGAAGTCTATCTGAGTGAATAATGTTGTACCATGGTGGGATAATTCCAGTATCAGTTATGTGTGGTTTTAGCAACATCTCTGTTACTTCTACAATCTCTGGGGTGTTGGTGTATAGCTAGGCATGAAAGTTGGTAATTTTGTTACAAATGCTGCATGTGTTTATTGTTATTATATAAAGTTGTTGATTATCTAGGGTCTGGGTGTATGATGGAAGATTGATAGGACCTGGATTTGGGTGAATGTCTCCACATTGTGTTAAGAAGCAAAAGGATGTGAATAATAGTGTATGGTTGGCAGCTTTTGAAATGGGTTTCAGTAGGTGTAAATGACAATGGTGTAATTTGGAGTTGGTAGGGGTAGTTTTAATTTGATTGTATGTAGGAGAAAGCTTATGAATAGTGAGGGTGAGATATTTGAGTAGCTAGTCAATATGTCCTGTAGTGGTAAGGTTTGTGTTGAAGAAGAAGGTGATGCGATATTTAGTATGGTCTGTGTGGTGGAGGCTTTGTATAGTAGGACTAGAAAAGCCCCTGAGGTTATGAGCAGAAGTGGGAGTTTTGCTCTGGTTATTGGATGGTAGGGGGATGTCATTTTTAACTAATTAGTGAGGTAGTGGGAAATGGGAGTAGCTAAAGGGGTGGGGACTTGGGATAGTGGAGAGGTTTGGTGGTAGTTAATTGGTGAAGTTAGGTGGAGTGAGGGGACATAAAAGTATAAATTACAGGAAAGAGGGGGTGGGTGAGAATGGGGGTAGGGTAAGGGAGTGGAGTGAGCCTGGAGCAAAGCAGAGGGGGAATGGAGTGGGAATGCACCAGCTTCCAAGAAGCCATACAGTGCAGGAAAAGAAACAGAAAAAAAAATCTCTCTAAAAGATAGTGTTTTAAGAGCAGTTAATAATGTATGTTAACAACCATCAGAGCTGCAACATAGGATTGTATGGTGGTTGTAAGACAACTACCTATCTAATGTGGTAGAAAAATGCCAAATAACTAAAACAGGAGTTTGTTCTTCCCTAGTTATACCTTTGTATGTTATACAGAAAAGAGAAAACACCACATGGGTACAGTACCTCCAAACAAAGAAACTGTCCAAAGTCAAATGTAGAAGAATGGCAGGTACTCCACAACAATCAAAGCAAACCACTGAATGAAAAACATATACTCTTTATTTATATTATAGTGAATAAAGAGTATATGTTTTTCATTCAGTGGTTTGCTTTGTATGTTATACTTCACTTTATGTTGTTCAGTAGGGATGGAATAAATGGGAGAGAACTAAAGAAAGTGAAGTGAAAAGGGCAAGGTGCTGACAGAAAAAATAAACAGGGTCAAGCAATATAAAAAAAGATTGTGAGATACAGAAAGCAAAAGAAGGGCTAGAGACAGGCAGATAGCTCACATAGGTCAAACCTTCACTGCCAAAGAAAGAGCAAATAAGTATAGAGTATAGAAAAGGATAGGGTAAGCAGAGGTTTTCTTGCAGTGTGCTACCATTGTGCAATGGACATACATTTACAATGTAGGATAAAAATAGCAAAAATACATACAATTATTTATTTCTTAGGTCTGCAGGGGGACGCCCAAAACATGGGTAAAGTGGCTGTCACTTAGACTGCAGTTTCAGCAATAGAAAGAGGTCTTGGTTTAGTAAAGGAGTGTTTGTGGTCTTCTAGATGGCAAGGTATACTAAAGGAATGGAACAAATATAATAATTAGCAAATGATTACCATATGACAATGTTCTATGTGCTTAAATTAATTGTAGCAGACACTACAGCACTTTTAATACTTTTATAGTGAAAGGCAACATAGTTTTTAAAACTGTTTCCTTCACATGTTTGCTATATCATGAATTCCTTTAACTGCAGCATGGACAGCATAAGTCAACAAACAACTCCACTAGAAACCTTTATGTCGTATCTGTGAACCAATAATAACAAGCAATAAGGTACCTCCAGTTCAGGTAAAATTCTACAGAATGTAGCCCTTAAACATATTTTAACATTCCCACTTGTGTAGTAGCTGTATAGGATTACAGAGCTAAAATATATAACCTGTACAGCAAATGCTACACCACGAAGTCCAATATCCGCTCAAATATGCTAGACTTAAGTGAGAGTGCAATTAACAGTGTAAAAGATCTCTACCAATAGTGATAGGACAATTATATTGTTTATGTATAATAAACCCTAAAAATAACAAGCTTTATGGACAAAATGTAGTTTAATCACACACAAAATACTTACAATGGGAGCACGTTGCAAGTAAAAACACTCCATGCAGATGGGGATGGCACCAATCAGGAGACAGGGAAATAATTAATCTCAGGTTGGCAGCCAGTCAGGAGGAGAATATTAAAGGAGGGAGGGGCAAATAGCTGGAAGTGAAAAATGGTTGAGGTGGTTTGCACCAACCTCCAAGAAGCCATGCAACACAAAAAAAGAAACAGAAAAAAACTATCTCCAAAAGGTAGAGTTTTAACAGCAGGTAATAATGTATGTTAACAACCATCAGAGCTGTAACATAAGCTAGCATGGTAGTTGTGAGACAGCTACCTATCTCATGTGGTAGAAAATGCCAAATAACTAAAATGGGAGTTTGTTCTTCCCTAGTTATACATTTACATGATATACTTCACTTTATGTTGTTCAGTAGGGTTGGAATAAATGGGAGAGAACTAAAGAAAGTGAAGCGAGAAGGGCAAGGTGCTGAGAGAAAAAAATAGACAGGGGCAAACAATATACAAAAACGTTGTGAGATACAGAAGGTAAAAGAGGGGCTAGAGACAGGCAGATAACAGCTCACAGAGGTCAAACCTTCACTGCCAAAGAAAGAACAAATAAGTATAGACAAAGATAGGGTAAGCAGAGGTTTCCTTCTGGCATGCTACCAGTGTTCTATGGACATACATTTACAATGTAGGATAAAAAGAGCAAAAACACATACAATTATTTATTTCTTAGTTCTGCAGGGGGATGATATGAAATGCAGGTAGAGTGCCCAGTCACTTAGATCGCAGTTCCAACAGCAGAAAGAGGTCTTGGTTTAGAAAAAGAGTGTTTGTGGTCTTCTAGGTGGCAAGGTATAAATTATTTATTTCTTAGTTCTGCAGAATGACACCCAAATTGTGGGTAGAGTTCATGGTGACTTAGAATGCAGTTCCAACAGCAGAAAGAGGTCTTGGTTTAGTAAAAGATTGTCTGTGGTCTTCTAGCTGGCAAGGTATCAATTATTTATTTCTTACGTCTGCAGTGGGGCGTCCAAAAATGTGCAGAGTGCCTGGTGACTTAGAATGCAGTTCTGACAGCAGAAAAAGTTCTTGGTTTAGTAAAAGAGTGTTTGTGGTCTTCTAGCCAGCAAGGTATAAACTATTTATTTCTTAGGTCTGCAGGGGGATGCCCGAAATGTGGGTAAAGTGCCTGGTCACTTAGAATGCAGTTCTGACAGCAGAAAGAGGTCTTGGTTTAGTAAAAGAGTGTTTGTGGTCTTCTGGCTGGCAAGGTATAAATTATTTATTTCTTAAGTCTGCAGGGGGACGCCTGAAGTGCAGGTAGAGTTCACAGTCACTTAGAATGTAGTTCCAACAGCAAAAATAGGTCTTTACTATTAAACATATTAGTCTTGTGAAAAGCAGATCATTGTTTATGAGATTTCAGAGCTATGAACTGTTAATGAGATGTTTCTTATAAGCAAGGGTACAGGGTTTGATTCTTCTTACCTCTATTTGCCAACTTTTTTTTAGCAAATCACTTATTCAGGGAGTGCTCTTGGGTGGTCTAATTAAAAAAAAAAAAAGAACAAAGACAAAAAAAAAACACACACACACAACCCTCCTACATGCCAAATTATCATTTAAAACTATATTTGGGGACTTCACATGGAAAACGCTGTGAAGGAAAGTGCAGGGATTTGCTGTTCATGAAAACTGCATGTATAACAATTAACTGCAGTAACATTTCATCTCCCCCAGGGGGATACCAGTCCTCTTCCTATGGAGGTGGGACACAATGTCCACTTCCTCACTATTTTCGTATAACATTTAACTGCAGTAACACTGTATCTCCACCAGGGGGATACCAGTCCTCTTCCTATGGAGGTGGGACACAATGTCCACTTCCTCACTATTTTCGTATAACATTTAACTGCAGTAACACTGTATCTCCACCAGGGGGATACCAGTCCTCTTTCTATGGAGGTGGGACACAATGTCCACTTCCTCACTATTTTCGTATAACATTTAACTGCAGTAACACTGTATCTCCACCAGGGGGATACCAGTCCTCTTCCTATGGAGGTGGGACACAATGTCCACTTCCTCACTGTTTTCGTATAACATTTAACTGCAGTAACACTGTATCTCCACCAGGGGGATACCAGTCCTCTTCCTATGGAGGTGTGACACAATGTCCACTTCCTCACTATTTTCGTATAACAATTAACTGCAGTAACACTGTATCTCCACCAGGGGGATACCAGTCCTCTTCCTATGGAGGTGTGACACAATGTCCACTTCCTCACTATTTTCTTCCTTCCTTGCCAGTTCCGTGACCAGATCCATAATCACAATCTGCTCATTAAATGGTGTAGAATGCATGCATGCATGCGTGTACACATGCAACCTTCAATTCACTGGGCTATGTCCATAATCACAATCTGCTCATTAAATGGTGTAGAATGCATGCATGCATGCGTGTACACATGCAACCTTCAATTCACTGGGCTGTGTCCATAATCACAATCTGCTCATTAAATGGTGTAGAATGCATGCATTCATGCCTGTACACATGCAACCTTCAATTCACTGGGCTGTGTCCATAATCACAATCTGCTCATTAAATGGTGTAGAAAGCATGCATGCATGCATGTACACATGCAACCTTCAATTCACTGGGCTGTGTCCATAATCACAATCTGCTCATTAAATGGTGTAGAATGCATGCATGCATGCGTGTACACATGCAACCTTCAATTCACTGGGCTATGTCCATAATCACAATCTGCTCATTAAATGGTGTAGAATGCATGCATGCATGCGTGTACACATGCAACCTTCAATTCACTGGGCTATGTCCATAATCACAATCTGCTCATTAAATGGTGTAGAATGCATGCATGCATGCGTGTACACATGCAACCTTCAATTCACTGGGCTGTGTGACACAAATGCAAAGTTCACAGACCTCAAGCCAGACCCATCATCTCATTTCCCTCTAAGGTACATGAGCTAACATTTACCACTGCATTCCCTTCTTTCTTTTGCCAGCTTTTCCATCATCCAGGTCATTAGCCAAACGTATTCACCCGAGGCAAAAGTCATGGGTTCACCACTCAGAGCCATAGAGGTAGCCAAGGTATCACACTCTACACCTTAGAAAAGGAGATGGCAGCTCACATTATATCGCAAAACTTCTTTATTACTGACTTATATATCGATACATTTCATAAGTCCATAAACCCCTGTGCATGTGTGTATATTCATTTCTCTGCTGTGGGCATTTGTGTGTGTGGGGGTGTGTGTGGGGATGTCTCTCTCTCTCTCTCTCTATATATATATATATATATATATATATATATATATATATATATATATATATATACACCGAAAGCTGGAAACGCTGATGATGAGAACACCAACACCAGAAGATCGACAACAGAGATGACTGACAGCTGAAAATCCTGATGCTGACAACACCGACATGTCAAAAGAGTGCTAGTGTGTAAGTATGCAGTAGTGACAGATGTCAGGGTTAGGGTGTGGGTAAGGTGAGTGTGCGATAGTGGCGGACATTAGGGTTAGGGTGCAAGTAAGGTAAGTATGTGATAGTGACGGACATTAGGGTTAGGGGCAGATTAAGTGAGTTAGGGTTAGGGAGTGGATCAGGTGAGTGCACGATAGTGACAGACTTTAGGGTTAGGGATGGGTTAAGTGAGTTAGGGTTAGGGCATGGGTTAGGTGAGTGTGCGATAGTCACATACCTTAGGGTTAAGGTTTGTGTTAAAGTTAGTGCATAGATAGTTGTGTATGTAAGGTTTAGTGTAGGTTTGTAAGGTTTTTGGTGTGCTTTCGTTGTGTGCGTGCTTTTTGGACAGGGGATTTGTTTTGTTTGTTGACTGTCGGGATTGTGGTTTGTTGGGCATGTGAAGTTTCATGTTTTTAAACTTTCGGTTTTGTGGTGTCGGTGATTTCTTTGTCAGTGTTTTTGTGTGTCAGTGTTATATATATATATATATATATATATATATATATATATATATATCATGGCAGTAGCTAGAGAGAGCAAAGGGGCAAAGGGTACAGCTCCCCTAAATGCAAGCTGTTAGTGGTAGTGATTATCAGGTACCAATAATGTGGTAGTATAGTACTTGCATTGATGTATGAATTTGCAAGGAACTATTACTGTATTTGTGGTTGTGAACAAAGTACTGCAGTGCCCAATAAATGATTGTTTAACTGTAGCAAGCTGCTTGTTAAAGTTGTGTAGTTTCAGAGCACAGCACTACTTTTCTTGTTTTCATCTTTGAGAAAACCTTTGTTTTGCTCCTCATATTGGAACTAAGGGGGATTCTGACATAAGGACCTGCACACGGGGTCAGATGACACATAGTTCTGATCTATCTATCTATCTATCTATCTATCTATCTATCTATCTATCTATCTATCTATCTATCTATCTATCTGTCTATGTGTTTCTGTGGGTGTGTATGTGCGTGTGTGTGTGTGTGTGTGTGTGTGTGTGTGTGTGTGTGTGTGTGTGTGTGTGTGTGTGTGTGTGTGTGTGTGTAGCTATAGATATAGGTATAGATATAGACAGACAGATATTTGCTTACTGATAGCATCTGACAATCAAAGGCAGACATGAATGCTGAAAAACTTGTGCTTACATATATCTGTGCATTTTATCTCTGAAACCAGTGCTGTTCTTGAAGCCAAAACATGTCATCACAATTCTCATAATATTTTTCATAAGAAGTAGAAACAAAACTAAACGATAAGGGCACTTCCTTAAAAAGTGATGAATGCATGCATTTTCTCACAGGGAGCAAAGATAGACATTAACAAGCTCAGTCAATTGAGTGGTACAGAAAATAAAATCTAAGCAGAAATACTTGACTTTCTCTTCTGAAAATGAGACTTTTTACCACCCTGCTACTGAAAAGTGATAAATAACTCAACCTCAAAGAGTAATGGAATAGTTTCAGTTTTGAAAATAATTGAAAATAGTTGATTGATGTAAACCACACAAGGCAGGAGGAGATCCCTGAAGTAAAAATGGGGTGTTGCTGTGACCTAGAGATGAGAAGTAAAACAGCCTCCACATAGTTAATTAATGATATCATACTAGGAATGGAGTACCACATGTGCCATTAATGATATCATACTAGGAATGGAGCACCACTCATGTCATTAATGATATCATAACTGAAACAATGCACAGGTCGGCTGTCCAGTCCATTTTGAAACAAAAATGATTTATTAGCGCTTTCGTCTGTCAATGTTGCCAAACTTCTTCAGATGAATTAATAAGGAAAATATGTCATTTAAATAGTAAATACCTAAAAACATCACTTCCTGTTTCTTACTTGTATACCAAAGTCAATAAATTTATAAAAATGCATTATTATGTAAAAGTGAAAAACATAAAAAACGGATTTGTTAATGGATTAAGTAATAAATAAGGTGATACTTCGTAACTTATTAAAAAGTAATGATAATGTACATATTATACGAATCATCTGTCTAAGGATTTCAAATTCAGGAAACATTTGACATTACATTTGTCATTAATACCAGGATAACAAAAAGAATTAAGTCGCAATTGCCAAAGTAATTCCTTTTCTTCCAGGATTAAAGACCATGGACCCCCCCTACTATCAAGAGACACTTTTTCTAGAACAGTAAATAAAAAATGGTGTTGACTGTTCTCTGTGGTATGCCTAACCAAAGCATTATTGGGGTTGTTTCTACGTGTGTTGTAAATGTGTTCGTATATGCACTGTTTCAAATGTCTTTCGGTTTTACCCACATAGAAACAGTCACATTTGTCACATAGGGCCAAATAGACCACTCCTTTAGTTTCACAATTATATCTGTCTAAAATAAAAAAGTGTTGACCATTAATGTTTAAGTTCTTACCTACCTTAATATATTTGCAGAAATTACACCTGCCACATTTATACATACCTGGACTAGTAACCAATTTTTTAAAAGGTCTTTCCAGAAGTGCTTTCAAATTGTGGCCCCTTTTGAAGGTAATAATGGGTCTGTCACCTAATTTATGACATGTAGTAAGGTCAGTTAGGATCAAGTCCCAATTTTTAGTTAAAACCTTTTTCAAAATACTCACATTAAATGAAAATGGAGTAACAAAAGTGGTATTAAATTCGCTTGAGAGATGAATATCATTAACCAAATGAGTTAAATCTGTAGATGTCTCTAAAATAGATTTCCTTCCTCAAAAGGTCTATCCAAAATGGGTTTAAAGACTCCATTCTTTCTTTTAGAAATCACTTCTTGTATTACATTATCAAATAAATCAATGGGGTAAGAACTTTTTCGAAACATTTCCCTAAGAGTGTTAACTTCTGTCAAAAAGGAGGTGTAAAGAGAAGACATCCTTGCCGCTCGGACAACCTGTCCTGTTACAACTGCCTTTTTTTGATGAAAAGGATGAGAACTTTCATGGTGCAGGAAGCAATTAGAATAAGTAGGCTTCCTGTACACGCTACCAATATATCTTCTATTAGGGATGTAAGACGTCCAAAAAAGGTATCTTATGGTTGTTGAATTCAAAGGTAAAATTCAGAAATTCAGTAATGGAAGAGATGTGTTTAACAAATTCTCCAGCCATTACTTCATCACCATCAAAAAGAATGAAAATATCATCGAGGTAGCATGTATACCATTTAACATGTTATTTGAAAAAGTTGTCTTTAAATTAGAAATTCCTCTCCCAAAATGCTAAAACGCAGTTGGCAAAACTCCCCGCACATGGGGAGCCCATGTCTACCCCTGAGTTTTGTTTATAAAATGTCTCTCTAAAGAGAAAGATGTTGTTGGACAAAACAATATCTAAAAGTGTTTCAATCAGATATACTTCATCGTTATTAGCACCCTGTTCTACCAAAAAATCTCTCCCCCCATTCCAAGCCCAAATTTTGTGGGATCACTGTATAAAGGTCTTTGATGTCTATGGTGAGTAAGTTCAAAGACTCATTATAAATGAAAAGGTTCAGTTGTTCCAAGAAATACCAAGAGTCACGACAAATTTGTGACTCTGTTTCGAGAAATTTCTTTAATTTGTGGTCAACAAATTTTGCACAAGCATAAGTCATAGAACCACGCCCACTAATAATGGGACGAAGGGGTGGATTTGAGTGTTTTTGTGTATTTTGGGTAGTGCGGAAAAGGTAGGTGTCTTGGGGGCTGGCATACACAAGTAGTTATAAGTCTCTAAAGCTATAACCCTTTCTATAAATAGGTCATTAAGTAAAGACCTGATACATTGGTGAGCTCCATTAATCTCATTTAATGAGACTTCAACATAGGTGTCAACCTCTAATAATAATCTGACTTGATCAATATAGTTGGACTCATCCATAAAAACCAAACCCCCTCCTTTATTAGGTTTAATAACTCAGATGTTATGTGCCCTCAGTTTGTCCAAAGCTAATCTCTCACTTTCCCTGATATTATTCATGAATTTAAATGGCCTGTTTAAAGTATGCCTTAAATCTAATTCACAAATATTTTCAAACAGTGCCAAAGTGGGGTGTAAAGGGGGATTGAAAAGACGAGAAATTCTTGTCTCACTGTTGATAATTAGACATTCATTTCCAAAGACCAATTTTAAGTTTAATTTGCGTAAAAAAAGTTTAAAGTCTATGAGAGTCCTAGCCAAATCTGCTGGTTTACTAGG
Organism: Protopterus annectens; assembly: GCF_019279795.1. Classification (NCBI taxonomy): domain Eukaryota; kingdom Metazoa; phylum Chordata; order Ceratodontiformes; family Protopteridae; genus Protopterus; species Protopterus annectens. Next base: position 1,859,840,408 of record NC_056743.1, on the reverse strand, counting down.
AACAAAGGTTAAACCTTTAGCTAAAAAGTCCACCAGTTCCTGAGTTACAATATAACTTGAAAAGTTGTAGATGTTAAAATCACCAGCAGAGCTGGTTACAATGGTGTTAGAACTTAGTGTGTGTTGTTCCACCGGTTTGGTCACCTCAATCTGCAGTTTTTTCCTCTCTGTCGACGATTTCGATGTTGACCCCCTCCTCCTATATTCTGATTGTTCTTGTCTTGATTGTGAAAATCCTGTGACGTAAAGGAATTAGAAAAAGATTGTTCTTTCTCTTTAATTCCATCACTTCATCGGGGGGGGGGGTAAGGTGGACCACTGAGGGTCCTTGGGGATCATTTAATACATTGTTCTCATCTCTATTACTTTGGGGGTCAGTTTTGTGCCCTGTGTTCATATTAATAGATGAACCATTTTGAGAGTGAGGAGGTGGTGGATATGCTGTACCTCTCTCATAGTCCCGTTTATCACGGGCCAGTTTTTTAAAATTTTAATGCTATCATACTAGGAATGGAGAACCACTCTTGCCATTAATGATATCTTACTAGGAATGGAGAACCACTCATGCCATTAATAATATCATATCAGGAATGGAGCACTACTGATGTTATGAATGATATCAAACTGGGAATGGAGTACCACTCATGCCATTAATGATATCATACTAGGAATGGAGTACCACTCATACTATTAATAAAATCATACTAGGAATGGAGTACCACTCATGCCATTAATGATATCATACTAAGAATGGAGTACAACACATGCCATTAAAGATATCATACCAGGAAAGGCGCACCACTCATGTCATGAATGATATCACACTGGGAATGGAGTACCACATATACCATTAATGATATCATACTAGGAATGGAGTACAACTCATGACATTAATGATATCATATTGGGAATGGAGTACCAATCATGCCATTAATGATATCATACTAGGAATGGAGTACCGCTCATGCTATTGATGATTTCATACCAGGAATGGAGTACCATTCATGCCATTAATGATATCATACTAAGAATGGAGTAGCACTCATGCCATTAATAATTTCATACTAGGAATAGAGTACCACCAATGCCATTAATGACATCATACCAGGAATGGAGTACCACTCATGCCATTAATGATATCATACTAAGAAAGGAGCACCACTCATGTCATGAATGATATCACACTCAAAACAGAGTACCACTCGTGCCATTAACAATATCATACTAGGAATGTAGTAATGCTCATGCCAGTACCACTCATGCCATTAATGATATCATACTAAGAATGGAGTACCACTTGTGCCATTAAATATATCATACTAGGAAAGGAGTACCACTCATGCCATTAATGATATCATACCAGGAATGGAGCACCACTCAGGTCATGAATGATATAACAGTGGGAATGGAGTACCACACATGCTATTAATGATATCATACTAGGAATGGAGTACCACTCATACCATGAATTATATCATACTAGGAATGTAGTACCACTCATGCCATTAATGATATCATACTAAGAATGGAGTAACACTCATACCATTAATGATATCATACTAGGAATGGATTATCACTCATGCCATTAATGATATCATACTAGGAATGGAGTACAACTCATGCCATTAATGATATCATACTGGGAATGGAGTACAACTCATGCCATTAATGATATCATACTAGGAATGGAGTACCGCTCATGCCATTAATGATATCATACTAGGAATAGAGTACCACCCATGCTATTAATGACATCATACAGGAATGGAGTACCACTCATGCTATTAATGATATCATACTAAGAAAGGAGCACCACTCATGTCATGAATGATATCACACTGGAAACAGAGTACCACTCATGCCATTAATGATATCATACTAAGACTGTAGTAACGCACATGCCACTAAAGATATCATACCAGGAAAGGAGCACCACTCATGCCATTAATTATATCATACTAAGAATGCAGTACCACTCATGTCATTAATGAAATCATACTGGGAATGGAGTACCACACATACCATTAATGATATTTTACTAGGAATGGAGTACCACTCATGTCATTAATGATATCATACCAGGAATGGAGTACCACTCATGCCATTAATGATATCATACTAGGAAAAGAGTACCGCTCATGTCATTAATAATATCATACTAAGAATGGAGTACCACTCATGCCATTACTGATATAATACTATGACAGGAGTACCAGACGTGCCATTAATGATATCATACTAGGAATGAAGTACCACACATGTCATTAATGATATCATACAAGGAATGGAGTACCGCTCCTGCTACTCATTATATAATACTAAGAATGGAGTACCACTCATGCTATTAATGATACCATACTAGAAATGGAGTACCACTCATGCCATTAATGGGGTTTATATTATATTAGCAAAGATCCTTTTACGTGAATAAGAAAAGAGCGACATGTATTGTGCGAACCACAGAAACGCCGAATGTCCAAAACCACGAAATTCAAAATGTCGAAGTGTCATGGTTTACCTGTCTGTGGTATAGCTCCATTAGGTAAGTGTGCGATAGTTACGGACCTTAGGGTTAGGATGTGGGTTAAGGTAAGTGCATAGATAGTAATGTATGTAAGGTTTATTGTAGGGTTAGAAGTAGGGTTTTGGTGCTTTACTTTAGGTGTAGAAGTAGGGTTTTGGTTAGTGTATGTATGTGGCTTATTTATTTTGTTTGGGTAGGCAGTATGTAATGGGAGGTGGAGTTGGCTGACTATGGGGATTTGACTTTTTGAATTTCGTGGTTTAGTGCATTTGGCATATTTGCAGTTTGCGCAATACGTGTAGGTGTTTTTGCTTAAAAGGATTTTCTCTAATATAATATAGACCCCCATTAAAGATATCCTATTAGTAATGTAATAAAACTCATGCAATTAATGATATCATACTAGAAATGGAGTACCACTCATACCATTAATGATATCATACTAAGAATGGGGTACCACCCATGCCATTAATGATATCATACTTGGAAGGAAGCACCACTCATGCCATTAATGACATCACACTAGGAATGGAGTAACACTCATGCCATTACTGATATCAAATTAATAATGGAGTTCCATTCATGCCATTAATGATATCATAAATGGAATGGAATACCACTTATGCCATTAATGATATCATACTAGGAATGGAATACCACTCATGCCACTCATGATATCATACTAGCCATGTAGTACCACTCATGCCATTAATGATATCATACTAGGAATGGAATACCACTCCTGCCATGTATAATATCATACTAGGAGCAGAGCACCAGTCATGTCATGAATGATATCACACTGGAAATGGAGTACCACTCGTGCCATTAATTATATCATACTAGCAATGTAGTATTGCTCATGCCATTAATGATATCATACTAGGAATGGAGTACCACTCATGCCAGTAATGATATCATACGAGGAATGGAGTATCACTCATGCCACTCATGATATCATACTAGGAATGTAGTACCACTCATGCCATTAATTATATCATACTAAGAATGGAGTACCACTCCTGCCATGAATGATATCATACAAGGAATGGAGTACCACACCTGCCATGATTTATATCATACTAGGAATGGAGAACCACTCATGCCATTAATGATATCACACTAAGAATGGAAACCACTCATGCCATTAATGATATCATACTAGGAATGGAGTACCACTCATGCCATTAATGATATCATACTAGGAATTTTGTACCGCTCATAGCATGAATCATATCATACTGAGAATGGAGCACCACTCATGTCATTAATGATATCATACTTGGAATGGAGTGCCAGTCATATCATTAATGATATCATCCTAGAAATGGAGTACCGTCCGTGTCATTTAGATATATCATACTAGAATAATTACCACTATTAATGATATCAAACTAAGAATGGAGTACCAGTCATGCTATAATGATACTAGGAATGTAGTACCACTCATGCCATTGATGATATCAGACTAGGAAAGGAGTACCACTCATGCCACTCATGAAATTATACTAGGAATGGAGTACCACTCGTGCTTTTAAAGATACATTAATGATATCATACTAGAAATAGAGTACCAATTAGTGCTATTGATGACATCATACTAGGACTGGGATACCACCACCATGATGAATATTATCCTTTGAAGAAAGGAAAGGCACCCCAATACATAATGATAACATAGAAGAATAGACTATGTCCATTAATTTTATGCTCAAAAGGAGTACCACTATGCTATTAATATTATTATTGATATGGAGTATGATATCATACTAGGAATTGAATAGCACTCATGCCATTAATGATATCATACTAGGAATGGAGTACCACTCATGCCATTAATGATATCATACTAGGAATGAAGTACCTCTTATTCTATTAATGATATCATACTAAGAATGAAGTACCACTCAAGCCATTAATGATATCACAATAGGAATGGAGTACCACTCATGTCATGAATTATATCACACTGGGAATGAAGTGCCACTCATGCCATTAATGATATCATACTAGGATGGGAGTACTTATCATGCCTGTAATGATATACTAGGAATGGAGTATCACTCATGCCACTCATGATATCATACTAGGAATGTAGTACCAATCATGCCATTCATTATATCATACTAGGAATGGAGTACCACTCCTGCCATGAATGATATCATACTAGGAATGGAGTACCACTCCTGCCATGAATTATATCATACTAGGAATGGAGAACCACTCATGGCATTAATGATATCACACTAAGAATGGAAAACCACTCATGCCATTAATGATATCATACTAGGAATGGAGTACCACTCATGCCATTAATGATATCATATTGGGAATTTAGTACCGCTCATGGCATGAATTATATCATACCGGGAATGGAACACCACTCATGCCATTAATGATATCATACTGGGAATGGAGTGCCAGTCATACCATTAATGATATCATACTAGGAATGGAGTACCAGCCATGCCATTAATGATATCATTCTAGGAATGGAGTACTGTTTATGTCATTAATGACATCTTACTAAGAATGGAGTACCACTCATGCCATTAATTATATAATACTAGGACTGGAGTACCAGTCATGCCATTAATGATATCATACATCTGATGAATGATATCATACTTAATGATATCATACTAGTAATGGAGTACCACTCATTCCGTTAATGATATCATAGTAGGAATGGAGTACCACTCATGCCAATAATGATATCATACTGGGACTGGAGTACTGCTCATGTCATTAATGATATCATACTAAGAATGGAGTACCACTCATGCCATTAATGATATAATACTAGGACTGGAATACCACTCATGCCAATAATGATGTCATACTAGGAATGGAATACCACTCTTGCCATTAATGATATCATACGAGGAATGGAGTACCACTCCTGCCACTCATTAAATCATACTAAAAATGTCATTATGTTAATGATAATGATGCTGCTATGGAAATGGACTACCATGGACCACATTGCCATTAATGATATCCTACTAGTAATGTAATAAATGTAATGCAATTAATGATATCATATAGAAAGTACCAGTCATGCCATTAATGACATCATACTAGGAATGGAGTTGCACTCATGCCATTAATGATTTCATACTAGGAATGGCGCACCACTCATGCCACTCATGATATCATACTAGGCATGTAGTACCACTCATGTCTCTAATGATACCATACTAGGAATGGAGTACCACTCCTGCTATGTATGATATCATACTAGGAAAGGAGCACCAGTCATGTCATGAATGATATCGCACTGGAAATCGAGTACCACTCGTGCCATTATTTATATCATACTAGGAATGTAGTACTGCTCATGCTATTAATGATATCATACTAGGAATGTATTACCACTCATGCCATTAATGATATCATACTAGGAATGGAGTACAACTCATGTCATTAATGATATCATATTTCATTAATGATATCATACTAGAATGGGTAAACCGCTTGCTATTGATGATATCATACTAGAATGAGTACACCATTCATTGATAATGATATCATACTAAGAATGAAGTAGCACTCATTCCGTTAATGATATCATACTAAGAAAGGAGCACCGCACCACCATGTATATCACTGGAAAATACACTACACAAGAGCCACTAAATTAATCATTAATCATATCATATCGCCTCATGTCATTATTGATATTGTTTATTGAATACATACCAGGAAGGAGCAACCTCAATGCCATATCATACCCACTCATGTCATTAATGATATCAAAGGAGTACCACTCATGACATTAATGATATCATACTATGAATGGAGTACCACTTCTGCCATTAATGATATTATCCTCCTAGGAAAGGAGGTCATACTATATATATTAATGATATCACACTGAACTCATTAATGATATCATACTACATCATACAGGAATGGAGTACCACTCATGCTATTAATGATGTCATACTAAGAAAGGAGCACCACTCATGTCATGAATGAATTCACACTAGAAACGGAGTACCACTCGTGCCATTAATGATATCATACTAAAAATGTAGTAACGCTCATGCCATTAATGATATCATACCAGGAAAGGAGTACCACTCATGCCATTAATGATATCATGTCATGAATGAATTCACACTAGAAATGGAGTACCACTCGTGCCATTAATGATATCATACTCATGCCATTAATGATATCATACCAAGAAAGGAGCACCCCTCATGCCATTAATGATATCATACTAAGAATGCAGTACCACTCATGTCATTAATGAAATCATACTGGGAATGGAGTACCACACATACCATTAACGGTATTATACTAGGAATGGAGTACCACTCATGCCATTAATGATATCATACTAGGAATGAAGTACCACTCATGTCATTAATTATATTATACCAGGAAAGGAGCACCACTCATGTCATGAATATCATGCTAGGAATGGAGTAGCACTCATGCCATTACTGATAGCAAATTAATAATGGAGTTCCACTCATGCCACTAATGATATCATAAATGGAATGAAATCCCACTTATGCCATTAATGATATCATACTACCACTCATGCCATTGATGATATCATGCACCAGTCATGTTATGAATGATATAACATTGGAAAAGGAGTACCACTCGTGCCATTAATTATATCACACTAGAAATGTAGTACTGCTCATGCCATTAATGATATTATAATAGGAATGGAGTACCACTCATGTCATGAATTATATCACACTGGGAATGAAGTGCCACTCATGCCATTAATGCTATCATACAAGGATGGGAGTACCTCTCATGCCAGTAATGATATCATACTAGGAATGTAGTATCAGTCATGCCACTCATGATATCATACTAGGAATGGAGTACCACTCATGCCATTAATTATATCATACTAGGAATGGAGTACCACTCCTGCCATGAATTATATCATACTAGGAATGGAGAACCACTCATGGCATTAATGATATCACACTAAGAATGGAAAACCACTCATGCCATTAATGATATCATACTAGGAATGGAGTACCACTCATGCCATTAATGATATCATATTGGGAATTTAGTACCGCTCATGGCATGAATTATATCATACCGAAATGAACACCACTCATACCATTAATGTTATCATACTAGGAATGGTGTACCACTCATGCCATTAATGATATCATACCAGGAATGGAGTACCGTTTATGTCATTAATGACATCCTACTAAGAATGGAGTACCACTCATGCCATTAATGATATAATACTAAGACTGGAGTACCACTCATGGCATTAATGATATCATACTAAGAATGGAGTACCACTCATTCCATTAATGATATCATACTAAGAATAGAGTATCACTCATCTGATGAATGATATCATACTAGGAATGGAGTACCGTTCATGTCATTAATGATATCATACTAAGAATGGAGTACCACTCATGCCATTAATGATATAATACTAGGACTGGAGTACCTCTCATAGCATTAATTATATCATACTTGTAATGAAGTACCATTCATTCCGTTAATGATATCATACTAGGAATGGAGTACCACTCATGCCAATAATGATATCGTACTAGGACTGGAGTACTGCTCATGTCATTAATGATATCATACTAAGAATGGAGTACCACTCATGCCATTAATGATATAATACTAGGACTGGAGTACCACTCCTGCCATTAATGATATCATACTAGGAATGGAATACCACTCATGCTATTAATGATGCCATACTAGGAATGGAGTACCACTCATGCCATTAATGATATCCTACTAGTAATGTAATAAAATGCATGCAATTAATGATATCATACTAGAAATGGAGTACCACTCATGCCATTAATGACATCATACTAGGAATGGAGTTGCACTCATGCCATTAATGATTTCATACTAGGAATGGAGCTCCACTTATGCCACTCATGATATTATACTAGGCATGTAGTACCACTCATGCCTCTAATGATACCATACCAGGAATGGAGTACCACTCCTGCTATGTATGATATCATACTAGGAAAGGAGCACCAGTCATGTCATGAATGATATCGCACTGGAAATGGAGTACCACTCATGCCATTATTTATATCATACTAGGAATGTAGTACCGCTTATGGTATTAATGATATCAAGCTAGGAACGTATTACCACTCATGCCATTAATGATATCATACTAGGAATGGAGCACCACTCATGCCAGTAATGATATCATACTAGGAATGGAGTATCACTCATACCACTCATGATATCATACTAGGAATGTAGTACCACTCATGCCATTAATTATATCATACTAGGAATGGAGTACCACTCCTACCATGAATGATATCATACAGGAAATGGAGTGCCACTTGTGTCATTAATGATATCATACTAGAAATGGGGAACCACTCATGCCATTAATGATATACTAGGAATGGAGTAAAAATCATGCCATTAATGATATCATACTAAGAATGTAGTACAACTCATGCCATTAATGATATCATACTAGGAATTGAGTACCACTAATGCCATTAATGATATCATACTGGGAATGGAGTACCACTCATGCCATTAAAGATATCATACTGGGAATAGAGTACCACTCATGTCATTAATGATATCATACTAGGTATGGAGTACAACTAATGCTATTTGTGATATCATACTAGGAATTGACTACCAATTATGTCATTAATAATCTCATACTGGGAATGGAGTACCAGTCATAGGAATTGACTACCAATCATGTCATTAATATTATCATACTGGGAATGGAGTATCACTCATACTATTAATGATACCATACTAGGAATAAAGTACCACTCATGCCATTAATGATATCATAGTAGGAATGAAGTATCACTCATGCCTTTAATGATATCATATTAGGAATGGAGTACCACTCATGCCATGACTTATATCATACAGGAATGGATCACCACTCATGCCATTAATGATATTATATTAGGCATGGATTATCACTCATACCATTAATGATATCATACTATTAATGGAGCACCACTCATGCCATTAATTATATCATACTAGGTATGGAGCACCACTCATGCCATTAATGATATCATACTAGGTATGGAGCACCACTCATGCCATTAATGATATCATACTATTAATGGAGTACCACTCATGGCATTAATGATATCATACTAGGAATGGAGTACTACTCGTGGCATTAATGATATCATACTAGGAATGGAGTACCACTCATGCCATGAATGATATCATACTTGGAATGGAGCACCAGTCATGTCATGAATGATATCACACTGGGATTGGAGTACCACTCATGCTATGAATTATATCATACTAGGAATGTAGTACCACTCATGCCATGAATGATATCATGCAGGAATGGAGCACCACTCATGTCATGAATGATATCACACTCGGAATGGAGTATCACTTATGCCATTAATGATATACTATGAATGGAGTACCACTCATGCCATGAATGATATCAAACTAAGAATGGGGTACCATTCATGCCATTTAGAAAATGTATCAAAAACAGTGTATTCTGCTGGTGGGAAGTGAGAGAAAGTATTTAAAATTGTCATGGATCAGTAAGACATGGAACATAAGAAGATCTTTCAAAGTTACAAGGAAGTATATTCACACAAATATTATAAACCAGGTCAGTAGTTTGTTCACGTTTAGTATAAACAAATATTAAAGCTACAATATCAAATGGAATAGACGTAGATTAACAATGGAAGAAAGAGATTTTCTGAAGTTGATGTTAACAGGTCAGTATTATCCTCTAAAACATAGCAAGAAAATGTCAGATACACTAAAAGCTGGAGCAGCATTGAGGAAATAAAGTGAAAGGTGTGGCAAACTAGTCAGAATGAAGACCCAGGACCATCTTGAGATCTACATGGAGGTAAGATAAATCAGACATCTTCTTCTATTTTTTTCATTTTCTAATCCCCTTTTTCTGGTGAGGGGTGCTGTGATATCATGCTATTCAAGTCAGACCAGTCTTCCCTACATGATTAACATTCTCCATTTCATCCAGTGTGATCCCCAGGCAGTTCCAGGCAAGCCAATAGATATAACATCAACATCTTGTATTTTTTATGTCCAGTGACCTGCTCATGATGAGGCATGCCTGATACATATTCAATACGAGCTGTCAAGTGAGGATCCATCCACGTTTGATTTTCACACCACTTTTTCTATTATTAACATAGAGGATCAGTGAATCAATTCTGAGAAGTTCGTGGATTTTCAAACTCCCCAGTCAGTTGCAAAAAGTAAGAACAATGATCCCGAAAAGAAATTCATTTTACGTGCTTGTATTCATTGTCTCACATTTTGATCACTCCCAAAAACTCTTAACCATTGGTAAGAAATGAGATATAGGTTGACTTGTAAAATGAGATCGTTGTCATTTGAATCCAAGAGCCAGCAAGAAGAAAAACATATCCAAATGAAACAACCACTTTATTCGAGTTCAGTGCTTTCCTCTCGACTAAAGAGACTTCACCAGAACAATGTGCACACAACACCCAGCCTTTTATATACCCTCCCCAATTAATCAATCAGAACTTTACTGAGAATCAATTAAAAGCAAAAACCCACATTGGTAATAAAAACCCCATTCAACACTATTACAACTAATTACCATAATCAAGTTTCATATGCAGACTTAAAATTCCTTGTTAAAAATAACACTAAAACCATCTTAAAACTGTATAAAATATATATATAAAAATATATATATAAAATATATATAAAAATATATATAAACATTAAATTCTACACAGTAACAAAATGTGGTCCATTTTCAAAATACTGGATATACTTATCATTTCATTGATGACTGGATACTGAGAGGCATTAAAATACAATTGCCACCTCAGTTCTAGTACATTCAAATGAACATCCAGTATACATTCCTGCTCATCTTTGACCAATTGTTGAACTCCCAAAAATTTAGTTTATATTTAATTTAAAGTATATCTATATATTTTAATTGATTCTCCTTAAAGTTCTGATTGATTAATTGGGGAGGGTATATAAAAGGCAGGGTGTTGTGTGCACATTGTTCTGATGAAGTCTCTTTAGTAGAGAAGAAAGCGCTCAACTCGAATAAAGTGGTTGTCTCATCTGGATTTGTTTTTCTTCTTGCTTGCTCATGGATTCATTGGTTTTTCTCTAACTTTGTGGTTTTGTGATTTTTGGCAGCAGGATGGAGGAATTTACTTCATATGGTGACATTGTTAAACTGCTGCAACAAATTGATGAACAGTTAGCGGTTCATACAACTCAAATCAAAACTTTGATAGACAAGCAACCTAATGTCGGTGGTATATTTGGGAGTTTTGGTCTCGCCCTCACCCAGCCAACTCCTGTGTTTGTGGAAAATGTTAATTCAGTATTTCCTGCACAAATGAACACACACGTTGATGGAATAATGAACAGTGAAAATGACAGAAATGAAGTAAGACATGGTGGTCCCCATTTATGTCTTGATGTTAATGACAATTTATGGAAAGAAAATAGGTTCTGGTTCTCTGTGGGTAACAACATGGAGAATTTGTGTGGTCTGGGGGTCTCTAATATGCATGAAAGACTCAAGCGTTTTGAAAAGGATTTGACAGCTTTAAAAAAATTACAACTGGAGAATGCCTACTTAACTAGGAACATTGAAATGCAGCAAGTACCCCAAAGTTCGAGGCTGTGGAGGTATCCTAATAGGGTGAGTGACAACAGTGACTTTCTTAAAGAGGTGCACCTTCTATTTGACAAAGCCAGAATTGATCTAATGAAATTAATAGTGAAGCATCATCAAGTTAAGTCAGAGTACATGGTAAAAGACCTAGATGAGCTGGATAAATCTATTAAAAATTATGTTGAGTTCAATTGGAATCAAGGTGCATACAATAACTTGTATTTTCAAGTTAACAGTATATGTAATGCCATCTATTTGCAAAAAATAAACAAAATAAAAATGGACATGGATGAATATAGCAAGGATGCTGTATATCTGCTTTCTTTGGGTCACCATGACAATGGCATCACCAGTCGCAATCGGATGCTTATGTTGATGATGCGGTCAGGCGGTCTGACAGGCTTAAAGACAAAGTGGCCCCTTCAACATCAGGTTATTCTTTTTCTGGGAAAGGCTGACAGGATTTTGGAGGACAGGGGGCGAGACCAAAGAGTTCCAGATCTTGGAACACCTAGACGGGCTGCCCCTGGTACCAGTAAGTGAATATGTGTCTGGTATTTCAAAAAGTACTGCTGAAAATAGTTGTTCTGAGGGCAAGGCAAATATGTGATGGTGAGGTTAGTAATATTAATGCCTGCAGAATGTCAGGTTTGTTTCATCACAGTAATTGTGATTTGGACTGTTCCAGCCTGAACATTGAGTTTGTGAACTGTCCAATTTTGTGAATGGGGAAATCATTTTTGCTTACATCAGTGAACTTATCAGTTTATTCTTATAGTGAAGTTGATTTTGGAGTGATGAATTTAAGTGACATTAATGCTCACAAAGTTGATATTTATTCACAGTCTAGGCTAAATAATTGTGACAATGTAAACAATGTTTGTTTAGCTAATAATGTTCACCTGGAGATGGAATAGTATTTACCAGGTTTGGATAAAGCATTTGAAGTGAATGATGGTTGGTCAAGTAATTGCATTGTTTACCAGGGAAGCAATTCAAGTATATGTGACACCAATGGGGTGATTGACTTGGAAATTTTGATTCAATGTTTGCATGAAAAGCAAGTTATTGAACCTGGATTAGAGCCTGTTGTTATTTTCAATAAGAAGGGTGATTTTAAGATTTATAATTATTCTCAGTCAAAGTTCAATGATAGACATGCTGATTTAATGGCCAAAGGTTTTACTTTTGTACCATAAAGAGTAGGCAATATGGTGGAGTCTATTATTGACTTGAAGCGTTATACCAGAAAACTGAACCTAAAGGTTTGGTTTAATGAAGGGAATGAATCAGGGTATTGTACCAGCGATAGTTGTAAAAGGCCCAGTACTTTTAACCCTCCCTTAAATAAAACTATTGATTTATTCGAAAAAATTGTGAGCAGGATATAAGGAGGATCTATGGTAATAACCAAAGAGGCCAGGGCAACTTTGGATCTAATATGACTGATGAAGAGCAACAGCTGCTTTTTGATCTGATTAGTGACCCTACAGTAAGGTTCATGAAACCTGGCAAAGGCAGTGGAGTGGTCATAATGGACAGGGTTGACTACTTAGATAGGATGAATTCATTATTGTTGGATGATGCATACGAAAAAAGTTCATTAAGTGAAATTACAGTGTCCTATAGAAAGATAGACATATTGTTGGATGACATGTTGTATCAAGCCCAGATTGATGAAAATGAACATTATTACATGAAGATTGAGCATCCCAGGGTGTCCAGTATTTTTGGGATACCAAAAATCCACAAGGGCCTAAGAAATCCAAAATTTAGGCCCATTGTGGATGGTAAAAGGTCAAAGACCTACTTCATTAGTAAATATTTAGACCAAAATATGCAAAGAAGTCTGGGCATTTTTAATTATATTAGTAAGGACTCGTGGGAGTTCCTGAATAAATGAAATGGGATTGACGGAGTACCTGAGTTAATTTTGGTCACCATTGATGTTGATAACCTTTTTTTCTGTGATCCCACATGAGGAAGGTTTAAGCTGGCTTGAACAGCAGCTCAACAAAACTAACATTTTCCATCAGGATGAGGTAAATAAATTTGTGGTATTAATGGAGGTTGTATTAAAGAACAACTATATATGTTTCGAAGGGCAATATTACAAACAAATAAAAGGTGTGGCATGGGGGTGGCTTGCACCCCCATATTTGCCAACCTGATTATGTCCTATTGGGAACAGGAATATTTGATGAAAACCTCCTTTATGTCACATATAATGTATTACACTAAATTTAAATTTCTGGATGATCCTTTTCTTGTTTGGAAGGGGACTGAGGAAGATTTGAATGAGTTCCTTGTGTGGATTAATGGAACTGTGCAATTTTTGAAATTCACACATGAATATAAGAAGGAAAAGATTAATTACCTAGATGTGGAATTGGAAGCTGACCAGTTAGATAAGAAGTTTATTACCAGAATTCACAGAAAGAAGACTTTTTCCAGTTCCTATTTGGATTATGGCAGCTGGCACCCGCACCATCAAAAAAAGTCTGTTATCAAAGGTCAGCTGGTGTGGGCTGCCAGATGGTTAGTTTGCATGATGATTTCCTGGTGGAAATAGAATTCATTATACAGATGTTTAGACAAAAGGGGTACCCTGAGAGTCTTTTAAATCAGGTCAGGGTTGAATTGTTGAACAAACGAGAGCAAGGTATATACAGGCCCATTATAGGCAATTCATTTTTGGGACCTAATAGAAGGGTAGATAACGTAGTTAACCCTAGTTCAACCCTGATCATAACCTACAATGGGGTGGCTAGCACCATCATTGAGGTTATTAAAGCAAACTGGGAGATTTTGCAGTTTGATAGTAATATTGCACACAGGGTTGGGGAGACCCCTAGGTTTGTGTTTAAAAAGGACAGATGCCTAAAGAACATATTGAAAGGAAGGAAAAAGGGATGGAAAAATCATTTAAAAAATTGGGAATTACAGATGTAATGCTTGTGTATATTGTTCCTTTATGCTTGAGACAAAGGAACAGTTCAGAGTTAAAGGGAGGATTATTAACAACCATGGACACTACAATTGTAACAGCTGTAATGTCATTTACATGGCTAAGTGTGAAAATTGTCCTATATTTTATATAGGTAAAACATCTAAGAAATTAAAAGTTAGGATCTGTGAGCACCTTGGTGACATTAGGCATTGTAGACTCACCAGTGCCCTGTACAGGCATGTACAAGAACATCAGGGCCACAAATTTAAATGTTTGGTAGTTCAACAATTGGTCAAAAATGAGCAGGGATGTATACTGGATGTTCATTTGGATGTACTGGAACTGAGGTGGCAATTGTATTTTAATGCCTCTCAGTATCCAGGCATCAATTAAATGATAAATATATCCAGTATTTTGAAAATGGACCACATTTTAGGCTAACTGTACTAATTTGTTACTGTGTAGAATTTTATGTTTTTATATATTTTTATATATTTTTATATATATTTTTATACAGTTTTAAGATGGTTTTAATGTTATTTTTAACAAGGAATTTTAAGTCTGCATATGAAACTTGATTATGGTAATTAATTGTAACAGTGTTGAAGGGGGTTTTATTACCAATGTGGGTTTTTTGCTTTTAATTGGTTCTCATTAAAGTTCTGATTGATTAATTGGGAAGGATATATAAAAGGCTGGGTGTTGTGTGCACATTGTTCTGATGAAGTCTCTTTAGTGGAGAGACAAGTGCTCAACTCGAATAAAGTGGTTGTCTCATTTGGATTTTTTTTTCTTGTTGTCTCTTGGATTCATTGTTTTTTCTCTACCTTTGTATCTTTGCCCTTTGACTCAGATCACATTTTTCCACCACAAAGCTTATTCAGTATGTGCATGGACAGCAACTGTTATACTCATCTGCAGGTCAGTTTCTTGAGAGACTCTGACTTCACTCATGAGTAAGACACCATGACACTCAAACATCTCCATTTGTGGAAGCTGGTTTCTCTTAGAGTTAAATACTCTTAAAAGTTTTTTTCATATATTGCACATGCCTCTTTTATGAGAGATTTAAGATATTGCACAGTGAAGACTGTAGTTTATCTGGGGTCTTTCTGATTATTGCTGGCTTTTTGGCTTTCTGCTGTGACCTTTTAACTTTGTTTGATTGCTCCTTAGGACACTGGACAATCAGTCCAATGACAAGACCAAAACATTGTTTCATAATTTGAGATTTTTCACAAGTAGGGCCTAATTATTTGCTTATGCTGAACTGACGAGCTCATAGAAAGGGTAAAATATGCCATGTCACCAGTCAGTAGGGTTTGCTTCAAAGGTCTCATTGCAATATTAAAGATCTTAAAAAAAATAGAGAGTCAGTCTGCATTCTGAAGCTTTAGAGATGGAACACTTATTTATTTAACATTTGTTTATGGAAAGTCTAACTGGGGCAGAGCCCATTTTCAGTGTAGGCCTAGTGAGAAATGCTCCAGACGTATGTCTTTGGAATGTTAGAGGAAACTGGAGTACCTCAAGGAATCCTAGGTAAACACACGGAGGACATGTAGACTTCGTGTAAAAGGCACCCCAAAGAAAATAACCAGAGAACCTCTTGCTGTGAGGTGACAAAGCTAACCTCTGCACCACTGCATTGTGCTTGAGAGTCTATAAAGTGTCATTTGCATATATTGTCTGAGCCTCCTTCAAAATAAGTTTAAGGTATTACACAGTGAAGAACTTGGTTCACCTGGAGACTTTCTGTGTGTTGCTGGCTTTCTTGCTGTTTTGTGTGAGCTTTTTACCCTGTATGATCTTTATTTTAATAAGGCATCTATTATTTGCTATTTCTATCTGTTCTTTAACAGTTTGCAGATTTCCAGTACCAAATGGATTTACTTCCTTTTGTTTTGTGATATCTGTCAATCCTGCATCATTTGTAACATTTCCATGTAAGATTAAGAGGTGGCTCTGGCCCATGCTCATAGGTGGTTCATAGGTGTGTACTAGGCTAATGGCTCTGGAGCCTTTACAAGCCTAGCCCATAGAAGTGTCCCGGCATCATGCCGCCCAAAGTTAGTTCCCAGTGCCTCCATCAAGTAGAGGCACTGGAGTGATCACCGGGGTGAACTTTCTATTTCCCATCCACTCATCAAGATTTCTCTTGAAGAGGCGAATGAAGTGCTCTGCTTGGCATGTATAGGAAGTCTATTCCATAGCATGGGCAGTCTCTGCATTATGAACCCGTCCCTCCAGCATGTTCTGTTGATTGTGTTAATGAGGTTGAGGTCTCTGGAGCATGTGGCCTTGAGTCATTGGGATTTCTTTAGATGTAGCATTTCTAACAGAGCTGGGTCAGACATGGCTTTGTAAGTCAAGCACAGATCACCTCTTAGTAGACTATATGAGAGAGAGAATAGCTGGAGTTTTTTTAAGTCTGTCCATGTAGGACATGTGTTTAAGGCCTGGGATCCTCTTCGGGAGGTACTTTTGTGGCCTTTCCAGCTGTTGCATGTGTCTAGTGAGGTACATGCCAAATGGGGCGTTATACTCAATAACTGGCCTAATTAGAGAAGAGTAGAGAGAGATGATGACCTCTTTCTTCCTGGATGCAAAATCCTTGGTAATGAGATGTGCCACATAGAAGGACTTTCTGACCATAGTGGCAATGTGGTGGTCGATGGAGAGGTTGTTGTCAACCTGTGTCCACAGATCTCTTATCCAGTGGGCTCCCATCGATGTGGTAATTAGTGGGAACTGAGTTTTTCCCAAAGGGGATGATGATGCATTTTTTGGCATTAAGCTTAAGGCCATGGTTTCAACACCAGTCACTGGTCTCAGTGAGGCCTTTCTGTAGGATGTCTACATCACTTGGGGAGTTGATAATGGCTCCCAGCTTGCAGTCGTCTGCGAACTTGGTCAGCAAGAGTCCTTCCGTGTTGGCCCCAATTTCTGAGAAGTAGATGACAAACAGGAGAGGACCCAGGACCCATCCCTGTGGGACTCCACTCATGACTGGTCAGCAGTCTGACTTGGAGTCCACTACTTTCACACTGTGGGTTCTATCTTTGAGCCAATTTGCAACCCACCTTGTGATATAGGGGTTGATGTCTAGTTTGGTGAGTTTATCAATAATTCCTGAGTGGTGAATGGCATCAAACACGTTGACCAGATCGAGGAAGGCTGTATGAACTGTTTTGCCCTAATCCACAGCTCTGATGACTAACTCAAAGATGTCAACCAGGTTGAGCAGGCATGATCTACCTTTCACAAACCAAATTGCATGGGATCTAGAGTTTGGAGATTCCCTATATCCTTCTTAATTAGGTCCATGATGATGTTCTCCATAACCTTACATATCAGACTCATCAGTCTAATGGGGTGATAATTCCCAGCGTTTGTAGTTGCTCCCCCTTTATAAGAGGGATGACTGTAGCAGTGCTCCATTCGGTAAGGACAAAGCCTGAGGTGTGGCTGTGACTGAACAGGGCACACAGAAGTGGTGCCAGTTCACTTTGTAGTTCATAGGTTCATAGGTAGGTACTAGGCTATTGGCCCTAGGGCCTATGTAAGCTTAGCCAAAAAAGTACCCTGGCTTTTGCCACCCAAGAAAATTGTTCTCCTGTGCCCCTGTCGAGCAGAGCCACAGAAGTGATCCCAGTGGTGAATTTCATAGTTCCCATCCAATCATCAAGATTGTTCTTGAAAAGTGTTAATGTAGAGCTTTGTTTGATATAGATAGGTAGTTTGTTCCAGAGTATGGGAAGTCTCTGGGACAGGAATCTATCCCTCCAGCTTGTTCTGTTTATTGTGGTAACAAGGTTTAAGTCCCTAGAGCATGTAGCTTGGAGGGATTGGGATTTCTTTAAGTGAAGCATGTCCAACAGCTCTGTGTTTGGCATAGCTTTGTATTTTAGGCAGAGATCACCTCTGAGTAGGCGATATGCGATAGAG
Source organism: Protopterus annectens (assembly GCF_019279795.1). Classification (NCBI taxonomy): domain Eukaryota; kingdom Metazoa; phylum Chordata; order Ceratodontiformes; family Protopteridae; genus Protopterus; species Protopterus annectens. The sequence continues at coordinate 1,859,821,319 of NC_056743.1, read as the reverse complement.
TAAAGCTGGAGTTTTTTTATATGGTCTGCATAGGGCATCTGTTTGAGGCCTATAATCCTCTTTGCGAGATATTTCTGTGGCCTTTCCAGTTGTTGTAGATGCCTTGTGAGGTACATGCCAAAAGGGGCGTTGTACTCTATAATGGGTCTAATGAGTGACAAGTAGAGGGGAGCAATGACCTCTTTTTCCTGGATGAGAAACCTTTTGTGATGAGGTGTGCCACATAGAAGGATTTCCTGACTAATGTGGTGATGTGATTATCAAAGGAGAGACTGCTGTCCACCTGTGTCCCAAGCTCTCTTATCACACGTTTGGTGTTAAGTAGACTACCGCCTATGTGGTAGTTCATGGGTACAGAGTTTTTACCAAAGAGGATGACAGTGCACACTGAGCTTGAGGCCATGGCTTTCACACCAGGCATCTAACTCAGTGAGGCCCTTTTGTTGGATGTCCACATCGTTAGGAGTTTTGATTATGTTTCCTAGTTTGCATTCGTCTGTGAACTTCATTAGATAAAGACCTTCTGTGTTTGCCTGTAATTCAGAGAAGTAGATACCAAACAGGAGAGGACCCAGGACTGACCCCTATGGTACTCCACTTGTCACCGGTCTGAAGTTGGATTTGGAATCTGCTACTTTCACAGTGTGGGTTCTGTCAATGAGCCAATTGGCAACCCATCTTGTGACATAAGGATTTATTCCTAGTTTAGTGAATTTATCTATAATTCCAGAGTGAAGGATGGTGTCAAAAGCCTTGGCGAGATCTAGATAGGTTGTGTGAACCACCTTACCCTTGTCTACGGCTTTGGTGACTGCTTCAAAGAAGTCTATCAGGTTTAGGCAACATGATCTGCCTTTTACAAACCAAACTGGGTGAGTTCCAGAATTTGGAGATTACCAATGCCTTTGTTTATAAGTCCCATGATGATACATTCCATGGCCTTGCAGACCAGGCTCATCAAGCTAATGGAACGGTAGTTCCCGGGGTCCGTGGTGACTCACCCTTTGTAGAGTGGGATAACCATTGCTGTGCACCGTTCAGTGGGCACAAAACCTGAGATGAGACTATGATTGAACATGGTACTTAGGTGGGGTGCCAGTTCATTCTGTAGTTCATGTAGAACACAGACTGAGATGTTGTCAGGTCCCATGGATGCTGTGTTCTTGGCTTTGAAGAGTGTGTTTTTTACCTGTGCAGCTGTGATTACAGGAACATTGCATTCTTCCAGTATAGAGATGGGCCCTTTAGGGGGTGAAAAGGGGTAAAGTTAGCACTGAACCTATCTGCCAGGATGTTGGCAATATCTTTTGGTTCTGTATATTTAGTGCCATTGTGCTGTAACTCAGAGTAGATCTGAGTGTTGCCATTGAGATTCTTGACATAGCTATAGAATGCTTTGCGGTAGTCCTTAGAATCAGTGGTGATTTTGTTTTTGTAATTAGCTTTGTTGGATTTTATGAGGGATCTCAGCTTCTTACTGAGGCTGACCAGGGAGTTCCTCCAGTTATGGGATTTTACTCTTTTTGCAACAATTTTTTCTTCTGCTGTAGAGTATGTTTATGGCAGGGGAGCACCAGATTGGCTTCCTTTTTTTGGAGGATAGCATAATTTTCTGTTAGGGATAGCATGATCCATGCACTCATGTAAGTGCTTATAAAGTGCATTTGTGCAGGATTCAGCAGTCATATCTCTATTGTCCATCTGCATGGGCATCGTGAAGTTTGCCACTTCTGTCTTAAGAAGCATGACGTTGGCTTTGGAGAGATTTGTTTATGGTGATTTCCCTAATGGGGGGTTGGGGTGGGATGTGGATGTTTAGGGTGATTAGCTTGTGGTCAGATCTGACCAATGAGAAATTGACCTCTGGTGTGGAACACCGGTCACCCATGTTGGTAATGACCAGGTCTAGGATATTGCTGCCCCTGGTGGGGGGGCGTGGATAAGTTGATCCAAGGCATTGGAATTTATGAATTCCAGAAAATGTTTAGCAAAAGAGTTGGTACATGAGTAGTTTCCCCAGTTAATGGTGGAATAGTTGAAATCACCCATTATTAGGGTGTTGGGTTGTGCCCTAATATTTTCCAGTGTATCAAGAAATGAGGAGTGGGAATCTTGGGGCATGGTGGGGGGATATGTAGAAAGCTACAATTTGGATTCCAGTCTTGCCCAAAGTTAGTTGCACTTGGAAAAGCTCGGATGCATTATGCTGAGCAACTAGCCTGGAGGTGTGGATATCCTTAATGAATATGGACACACCTCTCCCTTCAGTGTTTTGATCCAGGTTAGGTGCCCGAAAGGTGTGGTTGGATTATAGCCTGGTAATGCAGGGGTGCTCTCTAGAGCCTTGAACCAGGTCACTGTCACTGCACAGATATCGATGTTCTCCATTTTAAGGAGTGCCTTGAGTGAGTGCATTTTCAGGTTTCGACTTCTAGCATTGAGTAGCATTACCCTCAGATTTTGCTTACTTGTACCTGTTACGGTGTTCATAGATCATAGTTCATAGATTCATACTAAGCTAACTGCCATTTTAAGCCTAGCCAATTATCCCTTGTGAGACTCAAACCCTGCACCATGTGTTTGTAAGGCAAACACCTTAACCATTAGGCCACCCTCCCAACATTGAATTTGTCATTTGAACCTTGCCTAAAAAAGGCACTATAGGGGTGGCAAGAACCTTAGCCAGTATCCAGACTCCCAAGGGCGAACAGGTGCAGGGCATCTCTGGCAAAGCATCATGGTTTGTTGATCATGTCATCCCAGGCAGACAGATACTGGATCCCCTTAGAATGACACCAGAAGCTTAGCCAATTGTTGAAGTCAATCATTTTGTCCTTGTACTGTGGTATTATTCTGGGTGATGGCAGGATGTTACTCAGGACTAGGGTCATACCTGCCTGGACTACAAGATCGGACACCTCCTCCATGTCTCTTTTCATGCAGTCCAGGGAGGCATGCCTCAGGTCATTCTCATCAACATAGACAATGACAGAGTCATACTTGTACATGTTGTGGAGTGACCTGAGCATGTGCTTTATGTGGCGGATCCTGGCACCCGACAGGCAGCTGACTGTAACTTTCTCCTTGTTTAGCCTGGTGAGTGAAACATCAGTGTGCCTGACTATAGAGTCACCTATGACTAGAGAGTTGGGTACATTGTTGTGCCTTATGGGCTGTGGTTGAGTGACGCACTGGGTTTGTAGGCTATGTGACATTTGGGTTGTGTTGGGGGGTGGAGGTTACTTGCGTTTCTGCTTTGGAGGTCTCTGTTTCTTGGGCAGATTTTTATTGAGAGCCTCCATGAATGTAGGTGTGCGTTTTGTGTTTCTGTGTGTGGGTTTTGGTGGTGTAGGTTTTGAGGGACTAGGTGATGAGTGTGGTATGGTTCAGGTGTTTACCTTCTCCTCTTGAATGTCTAGTCCAGTCTTGGGTGAAGAGAGCTCTGCTTCCTGTTTGACTATATAAGTGCATCTCTCACAGGTTGTAGTGTAGGGTGGTAGGAGGAGAGAGTTGTCTGGGTACATAAGGTTTTTGTTGCATTGCCCCAAGATACCCAGATTCATCAGGTAGACAGGAGAAAACACTGGGAGCTGACCCTTAGACATGCCTGGATAGGTGCTTATTTATGAAGTACTAAAAAACGTTTTCCTCTAGACAAGTGAGAAAAGTTGAGTGCTGTAGTAATTTGTAGCTTATTTAGTGCTTATGAGTTCTGAAGAAGTGCTCAGCTTAAATAAACAGATTTCATTGCTTAAACTAAAGAACTGGCTAGTTCTAAGGGAAAATTTGAAGAGCAGAATTTATGGCGCCGGGAGAAGTTTAACCCTAGCTAAGCAGTAAGCGGTGATGCATAAAGGGTATATATATATATATATATATATATTATATATATATATATATATATATATTATATATATATATATACATATATATATAATATATATATATATATATATATATATATATATATATATATATATATATATATATATATATATATATATATATATAAACGGTAGCAAATGAGCAAACTGATTTAAACAAATTACCAGTTAACCAATAAAAAAGCTAAAAACTGAGCCCCATTTCAGCAGTCTTCGATCAGACAAATTCTAACTGCACACTCCTGCCACTAGGGTGCAAGGGAACCTTCTCCAAAAAAAGATGGCCTGAATTAGTGCTCAAGTTCCACAAACAAAGCTAGATTCAGCAGGTCTGAATCTAGTCTATGCTACAGAAAACAAGGTGTACCAATTTCAGAAAGAAACTGTTCAAACAAGCAGGCACAATAAGCCTTTAACCAGAAACTCCCAGCTGAGAAGGGCAGAATCTACTCTCTCCTCCCACAAGAGTGCAGACCACACCTTCTTAATGTAAAATAACTGTCCCAAAGCCCAAGTGCTTAAACCAGAACTAATACACTTTTAGACTAACAAACACTAAGCCTTCAATCAGCAACTCCCAACTTAGAAGGATGTAAGCTACCTGTCCTGCCACAACAGTGCAGACCACAACCTTCTTAATGTAAACCAACTGTTCTGAAGTCCAAGTGCTTAAACCAAAGGCTTTGAATAACAGTTACAATTTAAGCAGGCTACTAACAAGCAGTAATAATTGCAGCAAAATAAATACAATTTAGTAGTTTTAAGAACAAGCAGCAAAAGCAAAATTAAGTAATAAAGTAGGAAGAAACAAATACAATAAAAGCAGATGAATAAGGTGCATTTTTATATAACAATAGAAAACAAGCAAACTAATTTAAACAAATTACCCAACTAACCAGTAAAAAAGCTCATAATTGAGCCCTGTTCCAGTAGTCTTCAATCAGACAAGTTGTAACTGTACACTCCTGCCACTAGGGTGCAGATAAGCTTCTCCAAAAAAGATGGCCTGGATCAATGCTCAAGTTATACAGCAATCCTGAATCTAGTCTATGCTACAGCAAACAAGGCAGACCAATTTCAGAAAGAAACAGTTCAAATAAGCAGGCACAATAAGCCTATAACCAAAAATTCCAATTCAGAAGGGCAGAATCTAGCTTCTCCTCTCACAAGAGTGCATCATGCATCAGTACATGTAGAACACATCCAGGGATATTGTCGGTTCCCATGGAAGCTGTATTCTTAGCCTTGATCAATGCAGCTTTAACCTGTGCTGCAGTAATGCTGGGTGCTTGGCATTTCTCCAGTATTGCGGTTGGTCCTTGGGGGGGGGTAAGGTTGGCACTGAATCTGTCAGATAGTATGTTGGCAATATCTGTTGGCTCAGTATAGGAGGTACCATTGTGCAGTAACTCAGAGAAAACCTGGGTATTGCTGTGAAGATTCTTGATATTACTATAGAAGGTTTTGTGGTTGTTTTTAGTGTTTGCCTCAATTCTGGCTTTAGAGGTTTTTATGAGGGATCTCAACTTTTTGTTGAGGCTGGTAAGGGAGATTTTCCAGTCTTGGGACTTCACCTTTTTCTGCAACAGTTTCTTCCTTTTGTTGTAGAGTTTATTAATGGCAGGGGGACACCAGATTGGCTTCCTTTTCTGGAGGAGAGCATCTTGGTTCTATTGGTTATGGCTAGTTCCATGCATTTATTTACATGTTTGTACAGTGCATCTGTGTACAATTCGGCAGCCAGGCATCTATTTTCCATTGACATGGGTGCCATGAAGTTAGCCACCTCTGTTTTTAGGAGCCCAAAGTCAGTTTTGGACAGGTTTTTCATGGTGGTTACCTTTGCGGGGGGGGGGGGGTGTTGGTGAGATGTGGTTTGCCATGGTGATTAGTTTGTGGTCAGATCTAACCAGGGAGGAATTGACTATTGGTGTAGCACAATGGTTGCTCATATTAGTAATAACCAGTTCAAGGATGTTGCTTCCTCTAGTGGGGGTAAGAGTGAGCTGGTCCAGGGCATTGGAACTGATGAATTACAGGAAGCGTTAGGCCAGTGTATTAATACATGAGTAGTTTTCCCAGTTGATTGAGGGGTAGTTGAAGTCACTTAGTATGAGAGTGTTGGGTTGAACCCTAATAGTTTCCAGGGTTCTTAGGAACATGGAGTGAGAGTCTTGGGACATGTGGACCAATAACAGGCTACGACCTGAATCGCCATCTTACGCAATGTTAGTTGTACCTGAAGTATCTCAGATGCATTATGCTGGGCTACTAGTCTGGAGGTGTGGATATCCTTTATGAATACGGAGACACCACTGCCTTTGTTCTTCAGTCCATGTTCTGGGGCAGAAAGATGTGGAATGAGTTATAGCCTGGTAGTGGGGGAGGGGGGTGTCATTTCTGCTGCTTTAAACCAGGTCTCCGTTACAGCACAAATGTCGATGTTTTCCATTTTGAGAAGTGCTTCAAGCAAGTGCATCTTGAGATTTAGACTTCTAGCATTGAGCAGCATGACCCTTAGACTGCATTTATTTATAGTTGGTATGGTGATAATTTGGTCTTTGGAACATCACCTAAAAAAGGCACTATAGGGGTGGCATGAGCCTTAGCCAGTATCCGGAAACCCAGGGGTGACAGATGCAGGCCATCTCTGGCAAAGCATCGAGGTCTGTCAATCACGACATCCCAAGCAGGCAGATACTGGATCCCCTTAAAATGCCACCAGAAACTTAGCCAATTGTTGAAGTAAATCATTTTCTGCTTGCAGAAAAATGGTACTTTCTTTCATGAAACAGGCAGTGTTAATCCTTGTTAAATATTACGGTGATTCGACAATAATAGATGTACCCTGGTATATTTAGGATGTTTGATCAAAAAAGCATAGATCTCTGAAATATGTTGTCAATTAAAACCAGACGTTTGAAGCTGAAACAGTAAAGTGATTTCTTTGTTGTGGAGAGTAAATTCCTCATACTCCATGAAAAGTGCCACACACATTATTCATATCCTATGAAAAGTGCCACACCCATTATTCATACCCATGAAAGTGTCACAGCCATTATTCATACCCCATGAAAAGTGCCACACCCATTATTCATATCCTATGAAAAGTGAGTGCCACACCCATTATTCGTAATAAATTCTGATGTTGTTGCATGTTGGGGAAAATGAGAAAAATGTTTATTTTTCTGCTTCAGTTACCTTCTTATGAACAAAATGTTATTTAGCCACCTGATTATGAGTCTTTACAGCAGGTGCCTTTTCTGGATTTTCACTATGTGTACCAAGGATCAGAAATTATATTATAAGCCTGTTGTATAAGTTGATATGGTATGTAGGACATTTGATGAAGTATGTGACCTCACATCTAGGCTAGGAATTTCCTTTGCACAGGCACATAAATCCTACTTTCAATGACATTCAATATTCTCAGATACTTGTATATTGTGTGCTCATAGGTGCATAGATATGTACCAGGATAATAATCACTGGTGACTTTTTAACCCTAGCCATGCATCCCAAATCTCTAATAAGTTCTGCTACCCTTGGTAAGTGTAACATATCTCTCAACCTCTTAGATCAAGAAATCTGTACAAATTCATAAATAATGCAGGGACAAAGATATAAAATAGCAACAGATTTTAAATATTGCTCTTACAAACTTCGAAAGTTTATGCATTAGTATGAATTTTATAAAGGATATAAAGTCTAAACCTCACATTTCTGTCATGATTTTCTGATTTCAGTCCTAAATAATTTCCTAATGACTTGCCCAAAAAACACAATTTTTGGAGAAACAGACCAATGCTAGGAGGTGAAAATCTGGACATTCTGCAGAAATCTAGACAGTTGAAAGGTATGAAGTATAAGCAGGGGTCTACGAGGAGAAGCATTTACAGGCTGCCATTGTCCATAAGAGACACCCCAAAGCAGGGGTGAATTTCCTATTCCCTATCCAACTGTCCAAGTTAATCTTTAATTGGGTTAGGGAGAAACTCTCCTTCACATGGATGGGGACTCTGTTTCAGAGATGGTAAAATCTCTGGGATACATACCTGTTTCTCCAGTAGGCTCTATTTACATCACAGGAAATGTTTAAGTGTTTAGAATGGGTAATTCTGGTCCTGTTTTGTTTTCCAGATATACAGGAGGCCCATCACAGTGGGGTCTGACGATGCCTTGTATGAGACATAGATCTCCCCTCAACAGCCTGTATTTTCTATATGTGATTTTTGCTTTAGCTCTGAATCAAATTTTAACCTATTAATATATTAATTTTCCTACTAATAAAGTTGTGATACCTTCCTTTTTCAGAATGCTTTTTAGTGAAGTTGGCTTTGTGGCTGTACCTCTCTGTCTTTCTGTGGTTTTGTCTCACTAATACAGACTTGCATGCATACACACACACACACCTGAATAACTTACAGATATACACAAACACACACACACACACACACACACACACACACACACACACACACACACACACACACACACACACACACCACATTCATTCAAAATAACATTAAGATATACAGAGATGAGCACACAGACAAACACAGACACACATGCACACACACACACACACACACACACACACACACACACACACACACACACACACACACACACACATATAGACACTCTCTTATCTACATGGTATGTTATAGACATCAACATTTAATATCAGAAGCACACCGCTAATGAAACTGTAATGTGTGTGTGTGTGTGTGTGTGTGTGTGTGTGTGTGTGTGTGTGTGTGTGTGTGTGTGTATTAATGAGACAGCAGAAAAAACACCTAGTGAAGTAAAATATTGTCCATCTGTCATTATTATAAAGCTTTTATTGAAGTTGGCTTTGCAAGATAGAACCACAGGACAGACAAAGACAGAACCACAAAGCCAACTTCATTAAAAAGCATTATAATAATTAAACATATTTGGAATTAAATGCTATCTGAGATGGTTGCTAATCCTGTAAAGAATGCAAAGAACAATTTATTTTGTTTTGTTTTTTTTGAAGGTTAAAATTAAAGTGTTCAAAGGAAAGGCACATATTTGTTGCCTCACATTGTATCACCCATAGCTCACCTACTTTTCAGAATGATTTAACAGTATCAACATTGCAAATATCAGACTAAATATCTTCATGGATAAAACCACAGCAGTAAACAAAGGCATGACCTTCAGGTGGGTGGTGGTGAGCTTGCAAAAAAGGAGGAGAGCAACTCATATCTAAATTCAGTTTAAAAAGTTGGACATGCAGAATTTTCATGTATAAACATTTAGTAACTGGATAAGTGTATGGTCCATTGCAGGATCATTTTCAGACAAATACTGTATAAGTATCTGGTCACTGGCTAAGTGTACTGTTCCACTGTATAAGTATCTGGTAACTGGCTAAGTGCACTGCTCCACTGTATAAGTATCTAGTAACTGGCTAAGTGTACTGCTCCACTGTATACATATCTGGTAACTGGCTAAGTGTACTGCTCCACTGTGTAAGTATCTGGTAACTGGCTAAGTGTACTGCTCTACTGTATAAGTATCTGGTAACTGGCTAAGTGTACTGCTCCACTGTATAAATATCTGGTAACTGGCTAAGTGTACTGCTCCACTGTATAAGTATCTGGTAACTGGCTAAATCTATTACTCCATTGCAGGATCATTTTCAGACAAATACCATTCTGGTGCTAAATTACAAACATCTAAAGTTAGAAGTATACTTTTTATAAAATTATTAAGTGAAAGTGTCAGTGCATGACTGATTGGCTTTATTAAAAAAAGAAATACTGAATGCAAATATAGCAGAAGTACACATATTGTTCTATGCGTGTGGTAATATTTAATACAATATACAACTTTTGCTCATTTACAAGATGTATTTAATTTAAGCATACATTTTAATAAAAGTCAATTTTAAAGATATGGGATACTATGATCAAGGAATATTAGGCAGTTTAGAAAACAATTACAGTAGAAAGGAAGTTTTGATGCTGTTTGTGTTTAGTAATGATGGCCTTTTTTCTTTCTTGCAGTCCTCTGCAGACCATCAGCTATCCTTCTTGGACACCCAACCAGCCCATTTGTTCTCTTTCAGCTGCCAAGGTTGATGGACATCTATCCAGGGAGAGACTCTCATTCTGTAGTTGGATGGCATAGTAATCCCTACCCCTTTGTGCTGGGTCCAAGCTCACTTCTTGACATCTGGGCGTAGTGAGGTGACCATCCCACCTCCATGGTAATTTGCCTGTTTAAAGTCCTAGTCTCGTAAGGAATATATAGCAGAAATACCAAGACTAGGCCCATCCTTCACAGTATCCCATCTTGAGCTTGTGGTCCCCACCCTGCAACTGCCTGGTATGCATTTTGCTGTGCACTGTGATGTATGAAGGCAGTATGATATGTATAACCTCTCCAGTATATATTACACACCACTTCTGCCAAAGAAAATTAAACAGGAATAGCCCCTTTATTCCTCTCTCTCATAGGTTCATAGGTGTGTTCTAGGCTAATGGCCCTGGGACCTTTACAAGCCTAGTCATAGGATTACCCTGGCATAGTGACACATGACCTTAGTTCCCAGTGCCTTTGTTGAGTAGAGCCACTAGAGTTATCCCCAGGGTGAGTTTTCTGTTTCCCATCTAGTCATCAAGATTTCTCTTGAAGAGGGTCAGCGAGGTGCTCTGCTTGACATGCATGGGAAGTCTTTTCCATAGCATGGGCAGTCTCTAGGTTATGAACCTGTCCCTCCAGGATGTTCTGTTAATTGTGGTAATGAGGTTGAGGTCTCTGGAGCATGTGATGTGGAGGGATTGGGATTTCACCTTATTGGCTCTTCCTTTGCCTGGCCAGCTAATTAAACAATGCTCACTTTTGTCATAGTTAGGGCTCCCTTCCTCTATGCTGTGGAACCATTTCAAGCAATGAAGGATTTAGGGGAGTTTCTGTCCTGCCTATTAGTGGTAAGTCATTCTAGAGGTTGGATGCTGTCATAGAAAATAATTCAAATATTATAAGGAGTATACCATATTATATTATATCATATAATGTGAGGATACTGACAAAGGGTCATAGTACTGGGGGATTGGGGAATTTGCCTTTTCCCCACTGTAGTGCATATGTATGGTATATAATTAGCAGGGTGTATTGGGGATACATGTGGGCTTGCCCCCACTCCACCCAAAGAATAAAAATGTTTTATTTTTTTTTTGTTTTTCAAATTGGATGATAATCACCAGTTGTGTATGATAACTAGTCATTTAAGATTTTAAGTTTTCGATATATGGACATACATCTGTTGAGAGATGTTTGAGATATCATGGATGACCTAAGAGTTCCTACCTGGTTGTGGAAGGTGGCTTAAAGTAGAAATCCTGAAAAAGTAGTTTACAAATCTGTTGGACAAATAGTCCATTGCTGTAAGGAGAGAAGAAACTAATTAAGCTTAAATACAGTGAGGCAGGGTATTCACATTTAACAGAATGTAGTAAACTTCACTGTCCTATATTGCTTGTTTTCTTACATCAATGTATTTGTAGTGAGGAAGAGAGGCACTAGATGGGGCTAGTAAGTCTGTATTCTGAGAACACTGTTTCTATCAATTAATAAGATATCAGGGGAATGCATTCATGTTTTGTTAAAATCTACATTCAGTTTACTCTTTAACTTAAAAGGGTGTCAAAATCATAAAGAAAAGGAGCACTCAGTGTCAGGTCATGACAGTAATAGTTAAAGGAAGTTATGCATTCAGTGTAATTATTGTTTCTGGATAGAATTTTCTAGCTTAGTACACAGTGGTATGTATGAAAACCAGTATTACTGACTGAGGCATGTGTTGTAGGACAGCACTATAGAGTACAGCATAGTACACAGT
>NC_056743.1:1859771505-1859809059 GCF_019279795.1 Protopterus annectens | reverse complement strand
GTAACAGTGTTAATAGTAACTGGGGAGAAACAGCCAAGTAATAAGAGCTGTGGAATAGCTGTTGGGTGGGTAACAGTGTTTATAGTAACTGGGGAGAAACAGCCAAGTAATAGAGCTGTGGAATAGCTGTTGGGGGGGTAACAGTGTTTATAGTAACTGGGGAGAAACAGCCAAGTAATAGAGCTGTGGAATAGCTGTTGGGGGGGTAACAGTGTTAATAGTAACTGGGGAGAAACAGCCAAGTAATAGAGCTGTGGAATAGCTGTTGGGGGTAACAGTGTTTATAGTAACTGGGGAGAAACAGCCAAGTAATAGAGCTGTGGAATAGCTGTTGGGGGGGTAACAGTGTTTATAGTAACTGGGGAGAAACAGCCAAGTAATAGAGCTGTGGAATAGCTGTTGGGGGGTAACAGTGTTAATAGTAACTGGGGAGAAACAGCCAAGTAATAGAGCTGTGGAATAGCTGTTGGAGGGAGGTAACAGTGTTTATAGTAACTGGGGAAAAACAGACAAGTAATTGAGCTGTTGGAATGACTGGTGGGGGGGTAAGGAGGGGCTTGATCCATTACCCTGCCTTGGGTGCCATTTGACTATGATCCGGCTCTGATTCCACAGCAGTTTTTTTAACTGAAAGGACACATCATTTGTATGCTACAAATTTGACCATAAAAATTAAAACAATATCTATTTTACTAAAAATGCATTCATACCAACTGAAGGAGCTTCTCCTAAAAAAATTGTGGCTGAAGAGAAAAGCCAAATTAGGAACACAAGCATGTTTGTGAAAAATGATTATTCACAGTTCACCAGGTGAAAAGAAACAAGTTTATCTGACTAGAAAAATCAAGAATACCTTGGACTTGAACCAGAGACTGGTATAAGATAATTAAGTTGTTGAGGAAGAAGACAAGCAATGATGTGAAATCAGGAAATAAATGGAAGAAATGCAAGATGCAATAAAGATGCAGTTTAGGCACCATAATTCTGCTTCTACAAGACTTATACAAGAATAATATAAAAAGATTACAGGTTTGCAGACTTTGTTAAATTGGTGGGATGACTACAAGGCATAATTCCCACACTGTCATTAATGTTTAGAATAACAATCACCATATCTGCCTTTTGAATGCACCTCTGCTCTTCATTTATAGTTCTTACAGAACTCATACAGTGGATACCATATCTAATAGTTGAAGTTTACCTTTTAATGAGTAGAGAATTATCTTGGTACTGATCACAATATGGGTGTGGCTATTCTGCTGACCAGCAAGTAGCAGTGGGTACCAGATAACGAATTTGCATATGGGGGTGACATGTTAATTTTACTCTACTGCCTGGATTGTATACAATACGTGTTTTGCAGTTTTATAAACATGCCACCCATAAAAGTCTGTTTCTCATATCAATTAAACATGAATTGATAAAACTGTCATCTGTTTGTGTTATTTAGTGGAAACAACCTGGTAATGTGCTGAAAGTCTGAACAGAAAGATCTCAGTGTGACACTGGCCGATGCTATGTCCAAGGTAAGAAGATCAGCCTGACAAAAACTGTTTATGCGCCCTTTCATTATTTCTGTTCAACTCTACTGGAGACTAGATGAGTCTTAAGTTCTTCCTGGATGCATTTAACACTATTATTATTATTATTATTATTTTAATTTCTATGTATGCAATAGTTCAAGGAAGAGCCATAATGGTGGCTGGAAATCTCCATATTGCATTGTTAAATGAGAAGAAATTATGCAGGTTGTGGCATTAGATTCTTCCAGAGTCGATCTAGACTGTCTCAGTTAAACTGTTCAGTCAATAGCTGCTCACTAAATATAAAAACATTTAAAGTGTAAAGCACTGAAACTTACTACAGGAAATCCCATGCATTCAGATTCTACTTTTGAGTAGAGCTCTGTAGTACTTCAGGAGGCATGAACTGCTTTGATAGTGATAAGGAATGCTGTGGAAGCTGAATATGATATAAATAATGCTAAGCAGAGGGAGTAAAATCTCAAGCATTTTTCTAGTTTGCAGATCATCTCCTCCCTCAGCTAGCTTGGACATAACTACTATTAAGGACACACTGCTGGCAAAGTGAATACACCCCTCAGAAAAGTAGCACAGTGCTTTATATAAGCCTTCTAAGAACTGAGCACAATTCTCCAGGTCTCTTTTAGTTTTGAATCCTTCTAGGTGTGCCTAGTAATGGTTTGCCTGAAGAGATTTAATAATGCCAGCAGGCATTTTCTATAATCTCAATGCAAGAAATAAAAGTAACAATAAACTGCTTGCTCCTGAAAAAAGACTCAAGTCTGGTAGGTTTATTCATGTTGGCATACATGCTACAAGTCAGGTCATTCCTCCATGCTAAGAAAGTTTTTCAAATCTATGCATGATGGGTATGCAGTTCAGATTTAATGAAGATCTTATAAAACAGAGGTACAGAGTGTTTGCTTTTTGGGTAGAATTGATGTTCAAAAATTATAAGAAACTTGTGGTACTTAATCAGGAAAATGAAAATAAAATCAGAACTGATGAACCCTGTATTCTTTTATATGAAAGCGGTCATTAAACAGTTGCTGCTCTTGATGCAAGTGGATTTCTTTTTTTCTGCAGAATTAATGTTATCAAAACTGACTATTATTCCAGAACTGTGTACCTTTTAGTACAAGGTGTCATAATGATTAAATGATTAGTGGTTTAAACAAATGAAAAGTGCAAAGATCAGTTCTAAAATGAAAAACTACCAGATGTCAGTTTGAATATTTTAATACTATCACTCAGTGAAAGAGGAGTCAGCCTACCAAATATGTGAATACTTTATGCTAAAGTAAGAGTAACAGTGCCATTGTTTCTAGGGTTCCATATTCAAAGTTATTTGAACCTTCACTGTGTGCAACCAATGAGGTGGAGATGCTTATGTCTTCAGATTGCTCAACCAAAACTGTTCATTTCTTGGCCTCAAACCATTTCCCATGCAAAGTTAGGCAATCCATTCTGGAGGTAGGTTTTGTTATGATTTACTGGTTGGAAACGAATAGCAGATTGAGAGTCAGTGATAACCAAAGATATTTAGTATTCGAGTTCCTTAGCGCAAACGGGGAGGGGGGTCAAACATGTCTAAGTTTGAGGGGATAATTAATGGTGGAATATAAACATAAAAATGCATTGTAAGAGGGTGAAGAATGCTACTGACTGAACTGTAGCCAAACTTTCCTGAAGGATGCGCTGAATTGTTGAAGTGGTATCAGCACACTAGACCCATCTGTGCTAGCCCCCACAACAAGTTGTGTTTAATGACTACGACTGATGGTCAGAGTCACAGGCTGCTAACAATTGCCTTACAATGAGAACCTTTTAACCCCAGAATCATCAGACAACTGTATAAACATGATGTGAAACATTAATATGTCCTATTTGGACCAAGCAATAGATATACCCGTCAAGTGGATGTTACGGGACAGGGAGTGTGCACTGTACAGAACATTTACAATCAGGTCTTCAAACTAGGCAAAGAGCTGTTATGTAGCTACAAGATAGCTTTTTGCTGTATTATACACTATTGTTAATCTGTAGCAAAGGGCAAATACATTTCCTTCCTCTATAGTTCATAGACTATAACTGATGCTTGAAAAAGTGTCCCAGATCAGCAAAGAACTATTATGTAGCTACATAATATCACTTTCCTAAACACTATGTCAAGTTCATCCGTGTGTGTGTGTGTGTGTGTGTGTGTGTGTGTGTGTGTGTGTGTGTATACCTATATAGATATATATATATATATATATATACATACATATATATATATATATATATATATATATATATATATATATATATATATATATATATATATATATATATACATATGTATATACATATTATATATATATATATATATATATATATATATATATATATATATATATATATATATCTTTAGATATATATATAGATATATGTATGTATGTTCATGTGTATGTATGTATGTATATATATATATATATAGATATATATATATATATATATATATATATATATATATCTATAGGAGTACTTTATAATCTTGAAATACTGAAATGTCGAATTTAAGTATCTTGAGACTATAAAGCTGAATGTTTACAATAGCAAAAGTTCATAATTGCGAATTTGAATATCTTGAATTCACAGTTATAGCCTTACACTACATAATGCCCGGAATTGTGTGTTGATGGTGAGCGGTGCCCTGTGTGGATCTAGGTGTTTGTCAGGTAAGTGAGTGTTTTCTAAGTGTTTTGAGTGGTGTTAGAGTGTATGTGAGTGTGCTGATATTTCTGATGTGTGTGTGGGACTTGAGAATGTGCATGTGTGAGTTTGCTTTTGTTTCCTGTTTGTGCGATCTTGGAGTTAATATATATAAGTGTGGGGTGTGGGGGGTGTGGGGGCTTGCCTCCCTGCTTATGTGTGTATAAAATGTGTATGTGTGTAGTTTTGTTTGTTTATGTTGTGATGTGGGCGTTGTGGTGTATGTATGGTGTAGTGTGTGCGGTTTCTTCGGTGTTTTGAATTTTGCGGTTTTGGGTTCGGGGTTTTGTTGTTTCAGTGTTTTGTGGATTCGGTTTCATGATCTCAAGATAGTATATATATATATATATATATATATATATATATATATATATATATATATATATATATGTGTGTGTGTGTGTGTGTGTGTGTGTGTGTGGCTTTATGCCTTTTCTCCTTTTCCTGTGTTCATCTCAAAGGGTAGCTCAGGAAAGCAAAGGTTCCTACTATTAATACCTCTGCAATACTGGGGGAATCAGAGAGGTCCCTCTATTATCTATGTATTATTTAGATGTATGTTGATCTATTTCTTGCAAAGTTGCTAGTAGGATTTTCATTATACATGTTTGAAGCATGTAAATGACATCAGCTCCTCTTCAATGATCCAAAATGAAGACAAGCATCAATATGTTACACAGTCCTACATTTATACAAGGTGTGTTTCCTGTTACACAGTCCTACATTTATACAAGGTGTGTTTCCTGTTACACAGTCCTACATTTATACAGGGTTTGTTTCCTATTACACTGCCTAATTTATACAAGGTGTGTTTCCTGTTACGTCCTACATTTATACAAGGTGTGCTTCCTGTCACACATCCTACATTTATAAATGGTGTGTTTCCTGATACACAGTCCTACATTTATACAAGTTTTGTTTCCTGTTACACAGCCTACATTTATACAGGGTGTGTTTCCTGGTACACAGTCCTACATTATACAAGGTGCGTTTCTTATTACACAGTCCTACATTTATACAGGGTTTGTTTCCTATTACACTGCCTAATTTATACAAGGTGTGTTTCCTGTTACAAAGTCCTACATTTATACAAGGTGTGTTTCCTGTCACACATCCTACATTTTATAGATGGTGTGTTTCCTGTTACAATGTCGTACATTTAAACAGGGTATGTTTCCTGTTACACAGCCTACATTTCTACAGTGTGAGTTTCCTGTACACAGTCCTACATTATACAAGGTGTGTCTCCTGTCACACAGTCCTACATTTATACAGGGTGTGTTTTCTGTTACACAGTCCTACATTATACAAGGTGTGTTTCCTGTTACAGAGTCCTACATTATACAAGGTGTGTTTCCTGTCACACAGTCCTACATTTATACAAGGTGCGTTTCCTGTCACACATCCTACATTTATAGATGGTGTGTTTCCTGTTACACAGTCCTACATTTATACAAGGTGCGTTTCCTGTTACACAGTCCTACATTTATACAAGGTGTTTTTCCTGTTACACAGTCCTACATTTATGCAAAGCGTGTTTCCTGTTACAGAGTCCTACATTTATACAAGGTTTGTTTCCTGTTACATAGCCTACATTTATACAGGGTGTGTTTCCTGGTACACAGTCCTACATTATACAAGGTGCGTTTCTTATTACACAGTCCTACATTTATACAAGGTGCATTTCCTGTTACACAGTCCTACATTTATACAAGGTGCTTTTCCTGTTACACAGTCCTACATTTATGCAAAGCGTGTTTCCTGTTACACAGTCCTACATTTATACAAGGTTTGTTTCCTGTTACACAGCCTACATTTATACAGGGTGTGTTTCCTGGTACACAGTCCTACATTATACAAGGTGCGTTTCTTATTACACAGTCCTACATTTATACAGGGTTTGTTTCCTATTACACTGCCTAATTTATACAAGGTGTGTTTCCTGTTACGTCCTACATTTATACAAGGTGTGCTTCCTGTCACACATCCTACATTTATAAATGGTGTGTTTCCTGATACACAGTCCTACATTTATACAAGGTTTGTTTCCTGTTACACAGCCTACATTTATACAGGGTGTGTTTCCTGGTACACAGTCCTACATTATACAAGGTGCGTTTCTTATTACACAGTCCTACATTTATACAGGGTTTGTTTCCTATTACACTGCCTAATTTATACAAGGTGTGTTTCCTGTTACAAAGTCCTACATTTATACAAGGTGTGTTTCCTGTCACACATCCTACATTTATAGATGGTGTGTTTCCTGTTACACAGTCCTACATTTATACAAGGTTTGTTTCCTGTTACACAGCCTACATTTATACAGGGTGTGTTTCCTGGTACACAGTCCTACATTATACAAGGTGTGTCTCCTGTCACACAGTCCTACATTTATACAGGGTGTGTTTTCTGTTACACAGTCCTACATTATACAAGGTGTGTTTCCTGTTACACAGTCCTACATTATACAAGGTGTGTTTCCTGTCACACAGTCCTACATTTATACAAGGTGCGTTTCCTGTCACACATCCTACATTTATAGATGGTGTGTTTCCTGTTACACAGTCCTACATTTATACAAGGTGCGTTTCCTGTTACACAGTCCTACATTTATACAAGGTGTTTTTCCTGTTACACAGTCCTACATTTATGCAAAGCGTGTTTCCTGTTACAGAGTCCTACATTTATACAAGGTTTGTTTCCTGTTACACAGCCTACATTTATACAGGGTGTGTTTCCTGGTACACAGTCCTACATTAAAAAAGGTGCGTTATTACACAGTCCTACATTTATACAAGGTGCATTTCCTGTTACACAGTCCTACATTTATACAAGGTGCTTTTCCTGTTACACAGTCCTACATTTATGCAAAGCGTGTTTCCTGTTACACAGTCCTACATTTATACAAGGTTTGTTTCCTGTTACACAGCCTACATTTATACAGGGTGTGTTTCCTGGTACACAGTCCTACATTATACAAGGTGCGTTTCTTATTACACAGTCCTACATTTATACAGGGTTTGTTTCCTATTACACTGCCTAATTTATACAAGGTGTGTTTCCTGTTACAAAGTCCTACATTTATACAAGGTGTGTTTCCTGTCACACATCCTACATTTATAGATGGTGTGTTTCCTGTTACACAGTCCTACATTTATACAAGGTTTGTTTCCTGTTACACAGCCTACATTTATACAGGGTGTGTTTCCTGGTACACAGTCCTACATTATACAAGGTGTGTCTCCTGTCACACAGTCCTACATTTATACAGGGTGTGTTTTCTGTTATACAGTCCTACATTATACAAGGTGTGTTTCCTGTTACACAGTCCTACATTATACAAGGTGTGTTTCCTGTCACACAGTCCTACATTTATACAAGGTGCGTTTCCTGTCACACATCCTACATTTATAGATGGTGTGTTTCCTGTTACACAGTCCTACATTTATACAGGTGTTTCCTGTTACACAGTCCTACATTTATACAAGGTGTTTTTCCTGTTACACAGTCCTACATTTATGCAAAGCGTGTTTCCTGTTACAGAGTCCTACATTTATACAAGGTTTGTTTCCTGTTACACAGCCTACATTTATACAGGGTGTGTTTCCTGGTACACAGTCCTACATTAAAAAAGGTGCGTCTCCTGTCACACAGTCCTACATGTATACAGGGTGTGTTTTCTGTTACACAGTCCTACATTATACAAGGTGTGTTACCTGTTACACAGTCCTACATTTATACAAGGTGTGTTTCCTGTTACACAGTCCTACATTTATAAAGGGTGTGTTTCTTGTTACATAGTCCTACATTCATAGAAGGTGTGTTTCCTGTCAAGCATCCTACATTTATAGAGGGTATGGTTCCTGTTACACAGTCCTACATTTATGCAAGGTGTGTTTCCTGTTACATATCCTACATTTATACATGGTGTGCTTCCTGTTACACAGTCCTACATTATACAAGGTGTGTTTCCCATCGCACAGTCCAACATTTATACAAGGTGTGTTTCCTGTCACACAGTCCTACATTTATACAGAGTGTGTTTCCTGTTACACAGTCCTACATTTATACAGGGTGTGTTTCCTGTTACACAGTCGTACATTATACAAGGTGTGTTTCCTGTTACACAGTCCTACATTTATACAAGGTGTGTTTCCTGTCACACAGTCCTACATGTATATAAGGTGTGCTTCGTGTTACACAGCCCTACATTTATACGGGGTGTGTTTCTTGTTACACAGTCCTACATTCATACAAGGTGTGTTTCCTGTCAAGCATCCTACATTTATAGAGGGTGTGTTTCCTGTTACATAGTCCTACATTTATACAAGGTGTGTTTCATTTTACACATTCCTACATTTTACAAGGTGTGTTTCCTGTTACACAGTCCTACATTTATACCAGGTGTGTTTCCTGTTACACAGTCCTACATTTATACAAGGTGTGTTTCCTTTTACACAGTCCTACATTTATACAAGGTGCTTTTCCTGTTATACAGTCCTACATTTATACAAGATGTGTTTCCTGTTACACAGTCCTACATTTAGACAAGGTGTGTTTCCTGTCACACAGTCCAACATTTATACAGGGCATGTTTCCTTTTACACAGTTCTACATTTATACAGGGTGTGTTTCCTTTTACACAGTCCTACTTTTATACAAGGTGTGTTTCCTATTACACAGTCCTAAATTTATACAGGATGTGTTTCCTGTTACACAGTCCTCCATTTATACAAGGTGTCTTTCCTGTTACATAGTCTTACTTTTATACAGGGTGTGTTTCATGTTACAAAGTCTTACATTTATACAAGGTGTGTTTCCTGTTACACAGTCCTACATTTATACAAGGTGTGTTTCCTGTTACATACTCCTACATTATACAGTGCGTGTTTCCTGTTACACAGTCCTACATTTATACAATGTCCGTTTCCTGTTACATAGTCCTACATTTATACAAGGTGTGTTTCCTGTTACACAGTCCTACATTTATATAGGGGTGTTTCCTTTTTAGTGGCCTTTCAGTTCTTTTTTTTTTTTTTTTTTTTTTTTTTTGCTTAATTTTTTGAATTGCTGAATTGCTGTGCTCAGATCTGACACTGTCTTGCTGAATGGAACTTTATTTACAGGCATTACTGGTAACTGCAAGACTCTTATTACTTCAAAAACATCCCTTGTTCTACTGTGATGTACAAACATGAGCATGATGGTAGGATATTTTGCCTTTGTGTAGGGTTGTGCTTTTATCTTATGCTGTAGTTTTGTTTGATCGCTGCATAAGGTATTCAGGTTTCCTTTTTTATATACAGAAAGACCTTGATAATAACACATAACATGTGGACTAAAGTGAGGTGCATAGAATTTTTGTAATCATATTTTTGGTACATATACTGCAAGATTATGTACCCACAGATTGTTAACCTGTATTTATAACATGCTTACATACAGTTTTTTTTATTCCTTCTAATTCCTTCATTAATGATTATTACTTACTGTTCACATAAAGGTGTGTTCCTGATCCATTTGCAGCCACAGTTACCTTGTCAGATTTGAACTTCACACAGTAATACACTCCAGCATCTTCCAAGCGTATAGCTGTAAATTGGATGGAATGATCAGTATTTCTTGTAGGGCCTTCCTTTACAGTCTTACTCACTCGTTGGTCTGGTTTCTCACTTTCAGACTGTGAGTACAGGAGCTGCTGAGACTGAATGCTCCCCTTGTACCATCGGACAGGCCCGAGAGATTCTTCTGACAAAGTGCAGTTCATTGTGACAGTATCGCCTTCACTGACAGAAATAGATGGGGGGGTCTGGTATATCATTAGTCCATAAGTACCTGAAAGAAATAAAATATTAAGAAATACAAGTCTATTCCCAGAGTTTTCCTGTGAAAGAAATGTATTGACAATTCTTTTACAAATTTTTTAATAATCAAGACATTAAGCTTAAATAATGATGGGAGGGTAACAAATCAGGTATAGACAGCCGGGGTACACTCAGAAATGGTGAAACAAAAACTGTGTTTAGCAAAATGTCTGCTGACTGTGATGCAACACATAACTGCAGATGGACCGTCTGAACAAATTCAGTTACTGACAAATGAGATGTATGATGTCTGCCTCATCGTGGTCCTATCAGTGTCCAAATGGTTGCTATGGAACTTTAAACAATTTGTTTCACTCAGAACAGTCCACACATCATCTATGAAAGTCTTCTTCTTCTTTTGGCTGTTCCCATTAGGGGTCACCACAGCGGATAATCCATTTTCATTTCTTCCTGTCCTCTGCATCTTGTTCTATCACATCAACCACCTGCATGTCCTCTCTCACCACATGCATAAATCTTATCTTAGGCCTTCCTCTTTTCCTGTTACCTGGCAGCTCCATCCTTAGCACCCTTTTCCCAATATACCCAGCATCCCTCCTCAGCATATGTCCAAACCACCACAATCTTGCCTCTCTGGCTTTGTCTCTAAACTGTCCAACCTGTGCTGGCCCTCTAATATACTTATTCTTAATCCTGTTCACCCTTGTCACACCCAGTGCAAATCTTAACATCTTTAACTCTGCCACATCCAGCTCTGACTCCTGCCTTTTTGTCAATGCCACTGTCTCCAACCCATATAACATAGCTGGCCTCACTACCCTCTTCTAGACCTTCCCTTTCATTCTTACTGGTACTCGTCTGTCACAAATCACTACTGATACTCTTCTCCACCCACGTCACCCTGCCTGTACTCTCTTCTTCACCTTTATTCCACACTCACCATTACTCTAAATGGTTGATCCCAAATATGTAAACTCATCCACCTTCACAAACTCTACTCCCTGCATCCTCACCATTCCTCTATCCTCCCTCTCATTCGCACCCATATATTCTGTCTTAGTCCTACTGACCTTCATTCCTCTCCTCTCTAGCACATATCTCTACCTCTCCAGGGTCTCCTCAACCAGTTGCCTACTCTCACTACAGATCACAATGTCATCTGCAAATATCAGTCCATGGGGACTCCTGTCTGATCTCGTCTGTCAACATGTCCTCTGTCAACCTGTCCATCACCATTGTAAATAAGAAAGAGCTCAGAGCTGTTCCTTGGTATAATGTCACCTCCACCTTAAATGCATCCATCAATCCCACTGCAGACCTCAGTGTTGTCACACTACCCTCATACATATCCTGTTCCACTTTTACATACTTCTCTGTCACTCACAACGTCTTCATACAATACCACAACTCCTCTCTAGGCACCCTGTCATATGCTTTCTCTAAGTCCACAAAGACACAATGCAACTCCTTCTGACCTTCTCTGTACTTCTCCATCAACAATCTCAGAGAAACATTGCATCTGTACTGCTCTTTCCTGGCATGAAACCATACTGCTGATCACTAATCATCACCTCCCTTCTTAACCTAGCTTCCACTAATCTTTCCCATAACTTCATGCTGTGACTGATCAGTTTTATCCCTCTGTAGTTACTACAGCTCTGCACATCACTTTTATTCTTAAAAATCAGTACCAAAACACTTTTTCTCCACTCCTCAGGCATCCTCTCACTTTCCAAGATTTCATTAAAGAATCTGGTTAAAAACTCCACTGCCATTTCATCTAAACATCTCCATGCTTCCACGGGTATGTCATCTGGACCAACAGCCTTTCCATTCTTAATCTTCTTCATAGCTATCCTTAGTTCCTTCCTGCTAATCTGTTGCACTTCCTGATTCACTATCTCCACATCATCCAACCTTCTCTCTCTCTCATTCTCTTCATTCATCAACCCCTCAAAGTACTCTTTCCATCTGCTTAACACACTCTCCTTGCTTGTGAGTACATTTCCCTCATTATCCTTTATCACCCTTACCTGCTGCACATCTTTACTAGCTCCGTCCCTCCGTCTAGCCAAATGGTGCAGGTCCTTTTCTCCCTCCTTAGTGTCCAACCTTTCATACAACTCTCCATACACCTTATCCTTAGCCTTTGCCACCTCTCTCTTTGCCATACACCTCATCTCCATATACTCCTGTCTACTTTCTTCATCTCTCTGACAATCCCACTTATTCTTTGCCAACCTCTTTCTCTGTATACTCTCCTGTACTTCCTCATTCTACTACCAGGTCTCCTTGTCCTCCTTCTTCTGTCCAGATGTCACACCAAACACCATTCTAGCCGTCTCCCTTACTAGCTCTGCTGTAGTTACCCAGATATTTGGTAACTCTGCAATGCCACCCAGTGCCTGTCTTAATGCTTTCCTGAACTCCACCTCACAATCACCCTTTTTCAATTTCCACCATTTGATCTTTGGTACTGCCCTCACAATTTCCTCCTCTTCTCGATCACCAACGTCATCCTACAGACCACCATTTTATGCTGCCTAACTACACTTTCCCCTGTCACCACTTTACAGTTTCCAATCTCCTTCAAACTGGCCCTCCTGCATAGAATATAATCCACCTGTGTGCATCTTCCTCCACTCTTGTATGTCACCCTGTGTTCCTTCCCCTTGTTAAAATATGTATTCACCACAGCCATGTCCATCCTTTTCGCAAAATCCACTACCATCTGACCTTCTGCATTCCTCTATTTAACACCATACTTACCTATCACTTCCACATCCCCTCTGTTCCCTTCACCAACATACCCATTGAAATCTGCTCCAATCACCACTCTCTCATTCTTGGGTATATTCATCACCACTTCATCCAACTCACTCCAAAATGTTACTTTCTCATCCATTGCACACCCCACTTGCAGAGCATATGCACTAACAACATTTATAATTTCCAGCTTCATAAAAATCACTCCATCCAACAATCGTTTCACCTCCAAAACACTCTTGCCATACTGTTCCTTCAGGATAACCCCTACCCCATTCCTCCTCCTCTCCATCATATCAGCTAGCTCTCTCCCTATACCAGTCATATTGCCAGCATTCAAAGTTCCTACCCTCATTACCACACTCCTAACCTTCCTCCTCTCTTCCTACCTTCGGGCATGCATTCCCCCTCTTCTTCTCCTTCTCCTTTGGCCAGCAGTCACCCAATTTCCACCAGCACCCTGTTGGCTAACACTACTGGTGGCAGTCATTGTTAACCCGGACCTCGACAAATCCAGTATGTAAATCTGTATTATTGTCCGCATATATCATTTGGCAAACGTTTTACACCAGATGCCCTTCCTGATGCAACCCTCCCCATTTATCCGGGCTTGGGACTGGCATGAATAAATACACTGGCTTGTGCATCCCATTCCCACCCAATACATCATCTGTGAAAGTAAGCAATTGAATTATGAATCAAATATGATGTGAAAGACTAAAGTAAAAAAATGGGTCCCTATTAGATGAACGAAAAGTGGAAATGTCGAAGGCCATATAAACGAAAAGACAGTTCCTTGATATCGCTATTGTAAGATTGCAGTACAGTGAAGGCTGGAAATTTTGCCCTTTCTTCACTGTAGTGCAATCTCAGAGTTGGTATATATAATTAGCAGGGGGTGTAGGGGGTGCAGCCTACCACAATACTCATTTTGAGGAACGGCCTTTTGGCAGTTTGACATTTACACTTTTTGTTCATTTAATAGGGAAGAGTAAAACATGGAAAATTGCAAGATTTCAATTCTGTTATAATTCTCAATATGTCAAATACTTAAAACATTGCTTGATGATTTTGACTCTGATAGCACAATTCAGAAATATATCAGTGGCCACCCTTATGAATAAATAAAAGCAATAGAAGAAATATGAGTATATAATCTGTCACTGCATGTATTCTCATGTGCCCTGTTATAACTCATCTGAGCCAAAGTGAATATTTACTGAAGCAGATAATGTAAAAGGGCAAGTTTTATTGGAGTTGTGTCTCAATGTTCTGAAAAACAATTGAAGTGATACAGAACAATGAACTTAAATATCAACACAAAGCTACCTAATAATGATAGTTCACAGGTTCATAGGTTCATAGGTAGGTACTAGGCTATCTTCTCGAGGGCATTTATAAGCCTAGCCAGAGTGTGTCGACTTTCGCCACCCCATTGATTAATTAACTGATCCTCTGTCAAGCAGAGCCAATGAAGTGATCCCAGGGGTGTATTTTCTGTTACCCATCCACTCATCAAGGTTTCTCTTGAAGAGTGTTAGTGAGGGACTCTGCCTGATGTAGTTTGGAATTTTTCTCCAAAGCATGAGGAGTCTCTGTGACAGGAATCTATCCCTCCAGCATATTCTATTTATTGTTCTGGTGAGGTTTAGCTCCCTAGATCACGTGGCTCGCAGTGACTTGAATTTCTTTAGGTGGAGCATGTCCATCAATTCTGAGTTGGACATGGCTTTGTAAGTCAGGCAGAGATCACCTCTGAGTAAGCGATATGCCACTGAGTACAGCCGGAGTTTTTTCAGTCGGGCTGCATAGGACATATGTTTGAGACCAGTAACCCTCTTGGTGAGGTACCTTTGTGGTCTTTCAAGCTGTTGGAAGTGTCTTGTGAGGTACATCCCAAATGGGGCATTGTACTATATGATGGGTCTAAAGAGTGACGAGTAGAGGGGCACTGTAACCTCTTTATTTCTAGATGCGAACCCTTTAGTAATTAGATGGGCTACATAGAAGGATTTCCTAACTACTTTGGCAATATGATTGTCAAAGGAGAGATTACTATCTACCTGGGTCCCCAGATCTCTTATTACCTCTTCTGTATTAAGGGAGCTGCCACCTATGTGGTAATTCGTGGGTGCTTTGTTTTTGCCAAACGGGGCGACTATGCATTTTTTGGCATTTAGCTTGAGGCTATGACTTTGACACCAGGTGTCCATCTCAAGTAAGGCCCTTTTGGAGGATGTCCATGTCAGCCAGAGAGTCAATTATGGCTCCCAGTTTGCAGTCATCGGAGAACTTGGTTAGCTATAGTCCTCCTGTGTTTGCCTGTACTTCTGAAAAGTATATGCTGAACAGTAGGGGTCCCAGGACCAGGCCTTGCGGGACACCACTTGTGACTGCTTTAGAGTTGGACTTGGAACCCGCTATTCTTACCGTGTGAGTTCTGTCTGTAAGTCACTTGGCAATCCATCTCGTGACGTAGGGGTTTATGTTCAGGCTGGTGAGTTTTTCTGTAATTTCTGAGTGGGGAATGGTGTCAAAAGCCTTGGTGAGGTCAAGGTAGGCTGTGTGAACCACCTTTCCCTCATCTATGGCCTTGGTGACTGTCTCAAAGAAGTCAACCAGGTTTAGTAGGCATGATCTGCCCTTAACAAAGCCGAACTGGGTTGGGTCAAGTGTTTGGAGGTTCCCAATGTCTTTGTTAATGAGTTCCATGATGATGTGCTCCATAGCCTTGCAGACCAGGCTAGCCAGGCTTATGTGGTGATAATTACCAGGGTTAATTGTGGCCCCTCCTTTGTGGAGAGGAATAACCATTGCTGTGTGCCATTCTATGGGCACGTAGCCTGTGGAGAGGCTGAGGTTGAACAGCATGTTTAGGTGGGGGGGTTAGTTAATTCTGTAGTTCATGCAAGACACAGCCTGGGACACCATCTGGTCACATTGACGCTGTGTTTTTGGCTTCTGAAAGGGCTGTTTTCACCTGTGTGCCTGTGATTTTTGGGACACTACACTTTTCCGGTATTGTTTGTGGGCCCTTTTGGAGGTGAGAGGGGGGGGGTGAAGTTTGCACTGAATCTATCTGCCATGATGTTGGCAATATCAGTAGGTTCAGTATATTTTGTGCTATTTTGCACTAGTTCAGTGCATATGTGTGAGTTGCCACTTAGATTTTTAACATAGCTAAAGAAGGCTTTGTGGTTATCTTTTGAATTCTTGGCTATTTTTCTTTCGAAGTTAGCCTTGGATGATTTCATGAGGGACCTCAGTTTCTTACTGATATTGATCAGGTATGTCTTTCCTTCTTGGGATTTGCTTTTTTTCTGAAATAGTTTCTTCCTTATATTGTATAGCCTGTTTATTGTAGGGGTCCACCAACCCAGTTTCCTTCTCTTAGAGAAGTGAGTCTTGGTTTTGCTAGGGATGGCACGATCTATGCATCCTTGTAGGTGTTCATTGAGTGCATTTGTAAAGGTTTCTGCATCTTGGGCAACGTTATCCTTTAGTAAGGGGGCTGTGAAACTTACCACCTCTGTCTTAAGTAAGATGAAGTTTGCTTTAGAAAAGTTTTTTACTGTGGTTTCCTTAGTTGGGGGTGGTGGTGGGGTGTGGACATCCAGAGTGATTAGTTTATGGTCTGATCTAACCAGTGACAAGTTGACCTCTGGTGTGGAACACCTGTTGCCCATGTTGGTGATGACCATGTCCAATATGTTTTCACCTCTGGTAGGGGAGTTTACCAGCTGATCCAGGGCATTTGAGTTGATGAATTCCAGGAAGCGCTGGGCCTGGGAATTTTTATTCGAGTAGTTTTCCCAGTGAATGGTAGGGTAATTGACATCGCCCAATATCAGGGTGTTTGGTAGGACCTTCATGTTTTCCAGTGTTTCCAGAAAGTTGGAGTGGTGGTACTGGGTCATGGAGGGTTATCTGTAGCAGGCCACAATTTGCATTGCAGATTTGCCCAGTGTTAGTTGCACATGGATGATCTCAGAGGTATAATGCTGCGCCACTAACCTAGAGGTGTAGTTAACCTTGATGAATATGGATACACCCCCTCCTTTTGTGTTTTAGCCCATGTTCTGTGGCCGAAACGTGTGGTATGAGTTGTAGCCCGGTAGTGCTGGGGTGCTCTCTGGAGCCTTGAACCAGGTTTCAGTTACTGCACAGATGTCGACATTTTCCATACTAAGGAGTGTTTCAAGCACATGCATTTTGAGAATTAAACTCCTGGCATTGAGTATGATATGATTGTATTAGATGACATTTGATCAGCATGAAGTGTAGTTAGAATTTACTTTAATACCAGAATGCCCACATTCCTACACTAAGCTTTGTCAGTATGTTACTTTCTATTTGGTTTGCATAGTACAACAGCAGTAAAATTTCCTAGCTGTTGCTGAAGTCTGTGGAACAGAACGTATACGATGTATTCACATCACTAGCACTTCTCACAATTAGGACAGGCAGACTTTGTTATGTGCTTTGGGGGGGGGGGTAAAACAGAAGAAAAGAAAGAAAGAAAAAGAAAGAAGAAAAAAGAAAGGTAAGGGTAGGAGAGTGTGATAGAGGCTTACAAGGAACACAGAAAAAAGGGTAGTATCATGCTGATACAAGCTTGGTTACCTATATAAACTCACATTGACATCATGGCTGAAGATAGAAGACAAACCTAAGGGGAAGAGGCGAGGACATCATGGGCAACATATAAACTGCAAATCATTCATACCACTACATTTGCACACACAGACATTAATAGACTTTGTAAACACAAACACTCCAGGCTAGTTAGTGCATACACCTACTAGAGGTACAAACATATTGGACCAGGTACTTATAAATATGGGAGAATGATGCACCACCACTAGTGTTTTGTCCACTCTGGTAAGGTCAGACTACAAAACAGTCTCATTCAAAGTAAGAATCAGTTCTGTAACCACAGTAAACCCTGTAACAGTTAGAAAATACTCCAAGGAAGGCTAACTTTTATTAAGTAATAACCTGTCAACATTCCCAAACTGGGCAAGCCCAGAAAACAAAGCAGGCTATGTGGAATTATTCTGAGAAGATATGTACAACCATGTCAATGATTACATACATGTTGCTGTGCTTATCAGAAGCAAGCCCAAAACTAACTGAAAAACAAACCACCCTAGTGGAATCCAAAATTAAACTTGTTGCAAAACAGAAGGAAAAGGTCATAGCTAAAATTAGGAAGTTTAACACCAAAAATGATAAAAACTCTCTTATCAAACTGAATATACACCTAATAGGACTAATTAAGTCCAAACAAAGGAAATTTTGAGGTAAAGATAGTGTCCCAGGCCAATGATAACCATAAGGTTTTTTTTAACTATGTCCAAAAACCAAAAAGGCACCACATGACAGTATGTAAACTGCTGGTATAAGGAGGCACATTTACTGAACTGGGAGATATAGCAGATCTTCTGGCTGACTGATTTAGCTCTTACTCCCAGTCACTCCCAGTTGCCCTTCAGGAAATACCATTTAATATTACCTCTCCAAGTATCAGTGGGGAACAATTTAACTCTAATTTACTCATTCTCACTTCCAGTTGCTCCCCTGGGAATACCATCTAATATCACCCCTCCAAGTATCGGTAGGAGAATGTCATTGGTGCATTCTCTAAGGCCAGGAATACAAATGTGATAGCCCCTGATACTATCCCAAGATGACTCCTAAGTAGCCAGAAATATGACCCATCAAGGCAACTGGAGTCACTATTCAACCATAGCCTCCATACAGGCCTCATCCACATGAATGGGAGATTTCAACTGTCATCCCTCTGCACAAAGCTGGACCATGAACAAATCCCAGGAACTACAGACCCATTAGTCTGATTATTCTCATATGCAAAGCCATGGAAAGAACTATCATGGATATGATTAACAGTGGCATAGGAAACCTTCGTACACCTTTATACAACAAAAACAACCCAGTTTAATTTTGACAAAGGTACGTCATGCCTACTGAACTTGGTGGACTTCTTTGATAAGGTCACCCAGGCAATGGATTAGGGTAAAAATGCTGAATTCTACCTACACTGACATAGCAAAGGCATTTAAATCAATACCCCACTCGAGCATTATATAAAATTAGGCATAGCCCACTATATAACTCTGGATAGCCATCTGGCTTAACATTCAAGACCCAGGACGTTAGTAATGGAGAAACCATGTCCACAAAGAGACCAGGCTCCAGTGGATTCCCTCCCCAGTCTCTGGGCTGGGGATACTCCTATTTGGCATCCATTTTTTGGAGGTCAATGGTAATGTCAAGACCCCTGGCTTACCAAGTTTGCAGATGATTGAAGCTAGGAGCAATCATAGAAACCCTGCAAGATACTAAAATATTACAGAATGGTCTAACACAGACAAATGACTGGTGTCATTGCCATGGCTTAAAACTCAGTGCCAAGAAATGCATAATAGTAGCTTTTGGGATACAGTAGTCAGGGATCTGGGGAATGATGTAGATAGTAACATGGCTTTCGACCAACATGTGCCTAAAATAGCAAGAAAATAATTCTATGGTGCTCATCTTCTAATTAAAGGCATGATGTCCATGCTAGTGTACTCAGCCATCATCAGACACATGATTGAGTATAACACCCCCTTTGGAATATATCTAACCAGATACATGCAGCAACTGGAATGTCTACAGAGGTTCCTCATAAATAGCAAGAAAATAATTCTATGGTGCTCATCTTCTAATTAAAGACATGATGTCCATGCTAGTGTACTCAGCCATCATCAGACACATGATTGAGTATAACACCCCCTTTGGAATATATCTAACCAGATACATGCAGCAACTGGAATGTCCACAGAGGTTCCTCATAAAAAGGATACAGAGCATGAACATAATGCCTTATGAATATAGCCTCAAAGTCATATCTCTATACTCTCTAGCCTTCAGACTGCTGAGAGGCAATTTATGCCTGGCAAACAAGGCATCTTTAGATCCTGCTTTAATGGACGTTTTGCATATCTGTAAAACGAACAGCACCAGAACTACTAGATCTGAGGATTTATGTTTTGCTTGTGACTCAAACAGGGCATGTTAAAAGGAAGGTATTTAATCAAAAAAATCCCCATTTGCTGGAATATACTTCCCAGCCATATTAAGCAGGGTTCTTCCAGAACCTTATTCTGGTGCAACCTGGGCCAGTAGATGGGAAATCAGAAATTCAACCCTGGTGTGACACCTATGTCTCTGATGGACAGAGGCAGCCATTAAATCATGTCTAAGTAACATACACCCCATAAAATAACTCCTAAGGCACAATAACTCATGGGATACATTTGGGTTGCATGATTTGGCTTATAAAGATCCCAGTGATTGTTAGCCTATTATATATCTATGAACCTATCAGGAGGCAGGAAAAGGGAGGGAGAGCAAGGTTGTTTTGTGTTATCCTATTTGTCTTGTAAACCTATCTAGCACTTTATTCTGTCTCTTTTCAGAAGCACACTATATACAGCCCACCTTTCAGTGTTCTTTAGACAGCATTTCAGCTGACTAGGATGTATGAAATCAAGTCCCACCAAAATGACTTGCAAACTGGTGAAATATATCATCATATACCTCATAAAAAGGGACATAGGAAACATACAAACCCTAGCCCAAGATCAGTATGTTTTTGTGAAAGGTAATTCAAGCCTGTAAAATCCAGTCAATTTCTTTCACTAAACAAATACACAAAATTGGTCAAATAAATTAATTATTCCCCTGTACACATCCCTTTTCAGGCGCATACCAGAATGCAAGGCACTCTTTGGTATATACCTATCCAAACACCTAACCTAACTTGAAAATCTCCAACAGTTCCTTACTAAATATTTCTCAGGTATGAGCTCCCTACATTACAAAGAGCAGCTAAAAGATATATATAGTTTTTCACCCTCTCCCCAAAGATTCTTTCAGTGTGATCTATGCCTGTCTGTTTTGTGAAAGGTAATTCAAGCCTGTAAAATCCAGTCAATTTCTTTCACTAAACAAATACACAAAAGCAATACTGTGAACACTGTATATCTCAATTTATCCAAAGCTTGACACTATAGCCAACTTTGGCATCACTGACAAACAGGTCTAACACCATATAAATCCCCATGGAACCTGCCGAATTGATAACTGGCTCACTGATAGATATCACTCTAATTCATTAATGGACACTATTTTCCAAGAGACTTGTCACTAGTGGCATAGCATATGACTTTGCTTTGGGACCAGTTTTATTTGCCATCTACTACTCTGATAGCAAATCTGACACTCTTTGGCTAACCAAGTTCATAGATGGCTATAAAATTGAAGCCATCATCAAGAACCCTGAAGACATGTAGATCCTTCAAGAGGGCCTAACTTGGACAAATTCAGTATGTTCAGAATTTTGGTCTAAAGCTGAATGCCAAAAAATACAGACTCATACAGTTTAGGAAACAGGAACTCTCATACACCTACCATGTAAAAAGGCACCACCTTAAAATAGACACTGTTATTGGAGGTTTTGGACCCTTCATGAATAATGAGTGATACTTTCACCACCATGTTTCCTATCATTAGGGAAGCCTTCCACTTCATCCGGATTATTACTAGGGTCATTTCCAATTGGTCAAATAAATTAATTATTCCCCTGTACACATCCCTTTTCAGGCGCATACCAGAATGCAAGGCACTCTTTGGTATATACCTATCCAAACACCTAACCTAACTTGAAAATCTCCAACAGTTCCTTACTAAATATTTCTCAGGTATGAGCTCCCTACATTACAAAGAGCAGCTAAAAGATATATATAGTTTTTCACCCTCTCCCCAAAGATTCTTTCAGTGTGATCTATGCCTGTCTTACAAAACAGTAAAGGACTTAATCCTGCTTGATCTCCTACAGATCTGTAAAACTAATAGCAACATAAATACAACATCAATGGAACCTAAATCTATACTCCAACAAAAATATGAACTGACATGACAGATACTGACTGCAAAAAAAAAAATTCTCTTCCTCTGAAACAATTTATTACTTTGTGTAAATCAAAGCACATTCCTCACTCTTTTCAAATTTAATGTAGACAAATGTATGGGAAACTGGAAGTTCATCTCAGGCCTAACCCTCTGTCTTTTGAGGATAGGATAGAGTAACTAGTTGGGTATTCCAGTAGGGTCACCTTTTAGCAACCTATGAACCTCAGCAATATTCAGTTTGGACTAACCAGGAAAGTGCAATTTAGCATTTGAACTGTCTTAGATGCTGACTTAAATTAATTTTAACTACACAAAATTATCTTTGTTTAATATAGTAGGTATAAATAAGAATAATACTATCCTATGTTTTTTTCCTGATGTGCAAGGAAATATGATGGAGGTAATGGAAACTATTATGTAATGCCTTGTTGTCAAGATGATCTCAACCGAGTACCATGTTTGAAAGAATATAATACTTTGGAAGAGAATTCAAAAGCCAGTAGAAATTAGTTTATATTTTTTGTAGTGTAATATTTACATTTCCTGTATTGAGATGCCTCTCACAAAGACACCCTAAGATTATGTCTGTGATCACTGTAATGAAAATAACTGCATATATAATATATTTATGGCCAGATGCAATAAACTGTACATGGTGCATTCACACCATGTGTGCATCACCCCGTGGTGTGCACATGGTTCATAGGTTCATACTAGGCTATCTGCCCTAGGGCATTTATAAGCCTAGCCAGAGTGTGTTTGGCTTTCACCACCCATTTTAAATTAATTTTGCTATTCCCTTTTTCGAGGTTAGTATACTGTGCCTCTGTCTAACAGTGACACAGAGGTGATACCCGGGGTAAACCTATGATCTCCCATGCACTCATCAAGATTCCTCTTGAAGAGAGTCAATGAGGGACTCTGCCTAACCTGGACTGGGATTTTATTCCAGAGTGAAGGGATCCTCTGGGTTATGAATCTGTCCCTCCAGCATGTCCTATTTATTTCAGTGCTGAGGTTCAAGTCTCTTGAGTGCGTAGCTCGATGGGATGTGGATTTTCTGAGGTGCAGCATGTCCATTAATTCTGGGTTGGACAAGGCTTTATACATCAGGCGCAAATCGCCTCTGAGCAGGCGGTATGCCACTGGGTAGAGCTGGAGTTTCTTTAACCGGGCAGCATATGGCATCTGTTTCAGCCCTTTGATCCTCTTGGTGAGGTACTTTTGGGGTCTTTCCAGTTGCTGCAGGTGTCTGGTAAGGTACATCCCAAAAGGGGCATTGTACTCAATTATGGGCCTGATGAGGGATGAGTAAAGAGGCATGATGACCTCCCCTGATCTAGATGTGAATCCCTTCATGATTAGGTGGGCTATATAAAATGTTTTTCTAACCACTTTGGCCATATGGTTGTCAAATGGGAGATTGCTATCAACTTGGGTCCCCAGGTCTCTAATTACTTCTTCCGTACTTAATGTATTACCACCTATGTGGTAATTTGTGGGCACTTTGTTTTTGCCAAAGGGGATGACTATACACTTTTTGGCATTTAGCTTGAGGCCATGGCTCTGGCACCAGTTGTCTGTTTCTATGAGTCCCTTTTGGAGGATGCTTGTGTCGGCTGGAGAGTCGATTATGGTGCCCTGTTTGCAGTCATCTGTGAACTTGGTCAGCCACAGTCCTTCCATGATGGCCTGTACCTCCGAGAAATATATACCAAACAAGAGAGGTCCCGGGACTGAGCCTTGTGGGACGCCACTTATAACTGGTTTGGGGTCTGACATGGCTCCAGCAATTCTAACCATGTGGGTTCTGTCCCTGAGCCAGTTTGCAAACCATATAGTGACATAGGGGTTTATATTTAAGCTGGTGAGCTTATCTATAATGCCCGAGTGGGGTATTGTATCGAAGACTTTTGCAAGGTCCAGGTAGGCTGTGTGGACCACCTTCTCCTCGTCAATGGCCTTGGTGACTGTTTCAAAGAAATTGACCAGGTTTAAGAGGCAGGATCTGCCCTTAACAAAGCTGAACTGGGTATGATCCAGTGTCTGTAGGTCCCCAATATCTTTATTTATGAGGTCCATGATGATCCTTTCCATAGCTTTGCAGACCAAGCTAGTCAGGCTTATGGAGCGATGGTTTCCAGGATCCGTTGAGGCACCACCTTTGTGGAGAGAAACCACTGTTGCTGTACGCCACTATTTGGGTACATATCCTGTAGTAAGGCTGAGACTGAACAGTAGTTTTATGTTTGGGTTTAGCTCTTCTTTGAGTTCATGTAGGATGCAGCCCGGGACACCGTCTGGTCCCATTGATGCTGTGTTTTTTGCTTTGGGGAGGGCGGCTCTTACCTGAGCATCTGAGATGTCAGGGGGCAGCACTCTGCTGGGATAGATATTTGCCCTTTTGTTGGGGGGGGGGGAGTTTGCGTTGAATCTGTCAGCTAGGATGTTGGCAATGTCTGTGGGTTCGGTGTATTTTTTGTCATTTTGGACTAATTCTGAGCATACCTGGGAATTCCCACCCAGGTTCCTAACATAACTAAAGAAAGCCTTGTGATTATCCTTAGCGTTCTGTGCAATTTTTCTCTCTAAGCTGGCCTTAGATGATTTTATGAGTGCCTGTAGTTTTTTGCTAATACTGATCAGAGATGCCTTCCCTTTTTGGGATTTTGATCTATCATGTAGTAGCTTCCTCCTTCTATTGTATAGTTTGTTTATGGCTGGGGTCCACCACACAGGACGACTGCCTTTGGAGGATTGGGTCTTAGTTTTATTTGGGATTGCATGATCCATGCATTCCTGAAGGTGTTCATAGAATGCGTTTATAAAGGATTCTGTGGTATGGGCCATATTTTCCACAGGCCCGGGGGCTTTGAAGGATTCCACTTTGATTTTGAGGAGTGTCAAATTTGCTTTAGAGAAGGTTTTCACTGTGGTTTTCTGGCAGGGGGTGGGGTCGGGATGTGAATATCCAGTGAGATTAGTTTATGGTCTGATCTTACCAATGAGAGATACACTTCTGGTCTGGAGCATAGAGTCCCCATGTTGGTGATGATCAGGTCCAGTATGTTTTCCCTTCTTGGAGTGTTAACAAGATGTTCCATAGCATTTGAGTTTATGAATTCTAGGAACCTTTGGGCCTGGGTGTTGGAGCTAGAGTAATGCTCCCAGCCTATGTTTGGGTAGTTGAAATCGCCCATTATAATGGTGTTTGGAGAGACCTTCATATTTTCCAGTGTTCTCAGAAAGGCTGAGTTGGGTTCCTGGGTTTGGGAGGGTGGTCTGTAGCAGGCTATAAACTGGAAGGCAGTTTTACGCACTGCTAGTAGCACATGGATAGCCTCTGATGCTTCGTGCTGTGCCACCAACCTGGAGGTGTGGGTATCTTTGACAATTATTGATACTCTCCCTTCTTTTGTGGTTCAGTCCAAGTTTTGGGGCCAAAAAGCATAGTATGAGGTATAACTTGGTATTGCTGGGGTGCTCTTGGGAGCCTTGAACCAGGTTTATGTTACTGCACAGATATCGATGTTCTCCGTGCTAAGGAGAGTTTTGATTGTGTGCATCTTGAGGTTTAGACTTCTGGCATTGAGTAGCATTACTCTTAGTTTCATATACCTTGTGATACCTATGGAGGTGGGTTTGTCTCTTGAGCCTTGCCTAAAAAAGGCACTATGGGGGTGGCAAGAGCCTTTGCCAATATCCAATAGCCCAGGGGTGACAGGTGCAAGCCGTCCCTAGTGAAGCATCGTGGCTTGTTGAGCATGTCATCCCAGGCTGACAGGCATTAGATCCCCTTTGAATGACACCAATACTTAAGCCAATTGTTGAAATTGATCATCTTGTTTTCATATTGTGGCATCATTCTTGGTGAGGGTAAGATGCTACTCAAGGTCAGGGTCATACCGGCCTGGGTTACATGCTCAGAGAGCTCCTCTATGTCTCTTTTCATGTAGTCCAGGGAGGTACGTCTCAGGTCATTCACACCAGCATGGACAATGACTGAGTCATATTTGTACTTGCCTTGGAGTGACCTGAGTGCTTGTGTTATGTGGCGGATCCTAGCGCCCGACAGGCAGCTCACCGTGACCTTCTCCTTGTTCAGCCTGGTGAGCGATATGTCAGTGTGCCTGACGATAGAGTCACCTATTACAAGTGTATCAGGTGTGTTGTTTAGCCTTAAGGGCTGTGACTGTTCGGCACACTGGCTTAGTGAGCTATGTGTTGCACGTGTTTTGTTTTGGGGTAGCAGTTGCTTGGGTGTCTGCTTTGAAGGTATCTGCTGCTTAGGCAGATTTTTATTTAGAGCCTCTGAGTATGTTTTTGTGTGCTTATGTGTTTGGTTTGCTGTCGTGGTAGGTCTATGTGAGGCTGGAATTGTAGTGAGTGTGGTTTCCTTCTCCTCCTGACTGGTTATGCCAGTACTGAGTTGAGAGAGCTTAGCCTCCAGTTTGACTATATGGTTGCATCTCTCACATATGTTGGAATTTGTTGGGAGGAGGGGAGGGTTGTTTGTGTACATGAGGCAGTTGTAACATTGCCTCAAGATTCCCAGATTCACCAGCTGGACCGGAGAGGAAATTGACAACTGACCTTTGGACATGCTAGAATAGTATTGGGAATTCCTTTATAATTGAAAAAAAGGGCCAATGGGGAACAAGGTACTCAAGGGGAGTTTGTGAGGGTGTAGTGCTTTTAATTTTTTAGTGCTGACTTATATATAGTGAGCAAGTGCCAGGCTTTAGAGTAGGAATAGGGTGTTTATTATGAGAACTAGATCAGTTCTAAGGGAAAAAGTGAAGAGCAGACTTTGTAGAGCTGAGAATGGTTTAAACCCAATTAAGCGGCGCTGTCCAATGCTGCGCTATGCGTAAAATCGCACAAAGCTGCGCTAAAGCGGCTTTTATACAGGGGGACTTGAAAGAGCTAGAAATTGTCCCAAAACGGGCAATAGACTACCAGATTCTTGTGCTGGGAACACTCCTCCAGGGACAGATAGGCTGCTCTAAGCTCCCCACTGCCACTGGTGAACAAAGAAGCCTCCCTCTATCCAAGAAAGGAAATGGGCAACACAGGAACTTTCCAAAAATCCAGAATACAGCAAAGCCTGTATCTGGACTACTCTAGGTCAGGAAAGATGGGAAACAAGGATCATTGTTTTGTTTTTATTTTCTTTTTTTGCAACAAACAGCAGGAAAATGCAATAAATATGTAACACAGGCTAGCACACTTGAGTGTGTAGTCTCAACAGTTAAATTGAACAAACAGGACAAACTTTAAAAGTGCAGGTGCAAAAACAACTTTAAACAGTTTAAAACAGTTCAAGAAGCAGAAATTATTTATTATTGGTAGTATACAGTTTTGGATTCAGTGAGCTGCTCTACAAGGTGTGTAGAACTGCACAAACAAGGTAAACACTGTGGCATGCTAATTACAGCATAAGCAGCTGAACTGTATGCTAATCAACCAATCCAAGATGGAGGAGCTATTCAACAAACAATAAAGCAACCATGTAGATTTGGTGCTGCTTTTCCCTACAAATTTCAAAACCTACTGGAATATAGCCACGAAAAGGAGTCTACACAGAAAGAATGTGAGGCGCTGCTGTTGCTTTAATTCATTTGTATTTGCAACAGGCTGAAGTCTATGCTGCTGCTGCTGCTAATAGATAATGACCAAGAAAGAAAAGAGTTTTCAGACCCTGTTTTACTTATCACAATCTGCATGACATGGAAATTGTAGACTGCTACAGTGTGGATAGAGACACAATACAGGAACTCTGCAACCTCTGTCTTCATCAACTCAGAGACAGGGCAAACCAATGGGAACCCATACCAGTGGAGACAAATGTATGTGTAGCACTCAGAATATTAGCTATAGGAACATTTCAGAGACCAACAGGAGACATGCTGGGGGTGTCACAGGCATCAGCATCCAAGATCCTCCATCAATTCTGAATGCTATGCTACAACATGCCAGTGAACACATATATTTACTCCACACTCCTGAGGACAGGGCCAGAAATATGCAGGGGTATTACCTGTAGCACACTACCCTAAAGTACTGGATGCCATAGGTTGCACACATATAGAAATTAAGGCATCACCCAGGGAACAGGGAAGGCTCTACAAAAATAGAAAGGGCTTCCATTCTATTAACTGCCAAGTCACGTGCCGAGTGAATCATCTTGAACATGTGTGCTGACAACCCAAGCAGTTACCACAACTCACATATCTGGCACACCTCCAACTGTAACAGATATTTACTATAGTGGATATCCCACAGGGCCATTTACTGGACATGCAGGTTATGCACTGGAACTATGGATGATATTCCCATCAGAAAGGCACACACACCTGCTGAAGAATGCCATAATGAGACACAAGACCAAACCAGAAATATCACAGAGCCTGTGTTTGGGCTGCTGAATTTGCCTTTCTGATGCCTAGATACACCTTGGGAACACTACATTATAATCCACACACATATACTGAAATACTCACTATATGTGCCATGCTACACAACATCACTCTAAGAAAACAGCTTCAGCAGGATCAAATAGGGGGAGGGCCACACATCTCACCACCAATGGCAAGATCACCACAGCCACATACAGGTGAAGAGTCAGAGGGGAAGCAACAGCTGTTTTGGGTGGAGGCAGATGTAGGCATGCTCCATATTCCCTTCACATTGGCTAAGAGGCAATGCATAGCACACTCATTCACCACCTAAGGACCTAAAACCTTCTTCCTATGCACATACATATAGTAGCATTAATTTAAGGCAATGCTCACAACCATTGCCTACCCATGTAATGGCTGTGTACTCCTAATATCAGACAGTCATCCCTCAAGTAAAACAGTTGCAACTTCTGGATTTACAAGGTAAGTGTTGAACCTGGGTATATTGTGTAATAATATGAATGACTGGTATATCCTTGCATCCTCGCTAACTACCAACAGAACTACACTTAAATAACCATTAACAGTACAGTGTGCTGTCCAATTCCACATATTATACCAACTGTTGCATATTTTCTTAGATAGCTCTGCTTTTTAATTGTTTAAGTAAATTGCTGCATAGTTTATTGCTTGAAATAGTTGTGTGTTTTAACTCTTGCCTAACAGTGTATTGTCACTGAATGCCTATGTGCTACTATACTACTTACTAAGTACAATATTTTCTCTGCTTACCTCCTCTTCTCCAGCTTTTATCAACAGTACCCTCTGTGGCCCTGCCTGGCCTGAATACCTACACCCACAACATATTCCAACAAACTCCATGGCTTCAACCCTTGTATGAGAATAGAATTAAGACCTTCCCAGAAGGTTGAGAAAATATGTATTAAGGCTGCTAAACCTCTGTACTATGTTATTACCCACAGGCCGACTAGGTGTTCAGTAAGCTCCCCTACCAGGAAATACAACAGCCTACCTACTTCTTTAGTTTTTTTCTTTCTTCTCTAGTTCCCCTTGTCCTCTAATTAGCCCTGCTAGGGATCTACCTCAGTGGACCTACTGGTGCAATACCGCATTTATCCACTAGGTGGCACCCTCCCCCCTTATCCTCAATCCCTCACAAGTTGTTACCTCTTGTAATCTCTTCTCCCTTTAAACTGCTTTTTACTGCTTACAATTTCTTACCTCTAGTTATCTCTTCTCCCTTAATACTGCTTTTGCTTTTCTTACTTCTATTCCTTCTCTATTCCCATTACTTCCCTCCATATATCTGCTTCTGAACTTTTGCCTACTACACGGCTCCCTTCTACTTACAGTTCCTTCCTTTCTGGATCTTTAAGAAGCTTACTGGCTTTACTGCCTCCTATCTGGATCTTTACCCTGTAATACACATTCTCCTTCCCCTGGCCTAACTACCTCCCATTGGGATCTGTGTACTGCACATCTGCTTATACTATACTCAATTACATCTTACTCATCATACTATCAGCTTTCACTTACCTGCTGTTTTTCTACCTGGCTGATTGTTTCCTCTCAGCTCTCTTCTACTCTTTTGGCTCATCCCGCTCCGTTCGCCCTGCGGGCTCACTCCGCTCCCCTCCCTGCCCCCAAATCTCACCCGCCCCTGGGACCACTACATTTATTCCCACATAGCCACACCCTCCATAATCTTCACCAATCAGAACTTGTTCCTCTCTCCAACCACTCCACAACAATCTCCTCCCACACCCACCCACTACCTCTCTGACCATATATCTATTATATACAGTCTCTTACTCAACTCAACATGTCCCACACACACCTCCCTCTCCTACTATTAACTCTGCTAATTTCTCTATCCTCTACCTACCTCATAACCTACTATGAGCAGCCTCTCAGTCCTACTGTTAGCATCCCACACAAACACACCCTAACTACTCCCCCATCTATACTTACTACATATCTCAGTCCCATATACAACAACTTATATCTTGAACCCAAATACCATCGTCTCTCACATATCAAATACCTTCTTCATACACTCTCAAAACACATCCACTGCTTGAAGCCCTCACAATTAACTCACCTTATACAAGGTTTGTCATTAATAGACGGGGACATACACCCTAACCCAGGCCCAGACACCTTTGTGCTTTCCCCTAACACCCAACAAATGAAAACTATGTCTACACCACATACTAAACCTCCCAAATCTCTCTCTATAGCTCATCTTAATATCCGTAGCATTTGTAATAAAGTTCCTGCTCTTCATGCCCTACTAGAAGTCCAACAATTTGACATTCTCTGCCTTACCGAAACCTGGCTCAAACCCACTATAAAAAACAATGAAATTATCCCCCCTGGCTACAA
The DNA here is from genome assembly GCF_019279795.1 of Protopterus annectens. Lineage (NCBI taxonomy): Eukaryota > Metazoa > Chordata > Ceratodontiformes > Protopteridae > Protopterus > Protopterus annectens. The sequence continues at coordinate 1,859,778,402 of NC_056743.1, read as the reverse complement.
CATCCTAAGACAGGACCGCCCTAATAAAAAAGGGGGTGGAGTAGCTATACTCTACAAAACTGGACTAGAAGTATGTAAAGCTATTCATACCCCTCCAAATGACACTAATAGTGAAATTATTATCTCCAAATTCTCCCTCAATCCACACAAAACTATTAATATTATCTGTGCTTATCTTCCCCAGGCAATAATCCCCCAATATTAGAGAACCTACTAAACTGGTTCTCAATCAATCTCCCTCAAGAAACTATATTATTAGGCAACTTTAATATTGATTGGAACGTAAGCAAACAACTGAATCCATCTACCCATATCAACCTCCATGGATTCCATCAAACCATTAATTCAACAACTAGAACAAATAAAAGCAATAATAAAGACACCATACTAGATTGGATCTTAACTAATAGCCCCCAACAAAAGTATTCAACAGGAACCCTCCCAGATGACCTTAGTGACCACTCACTAACATACATTATTAGGCATAAAACACATCTATCAATACCTCCCCTTATCCGCTTATCTCGCAACAAAAAAAATTTTGACCCCCATCAATTTCAATATGAATTTAGCCTAGTTAACTGGTCACCTCTACAAGCCCTCCCAATAGATGACGCTGTTAACCACTTTAATCATACCTTTCTCACTATTCTAGATCATCATGCCCCCATGCGCTCTATACGCATAAAATCTAAGACAGCACAATGGCTTACAAGTAACACTAAACAACTTATCCTTACTAGGAACAAAGCCTGGACTAAACGACGAGCCACTAAAGACTCTTTTGATCACCTTAACTTCAAACAACTAAGAAACAAGACTAAACTAGCTATCATACAAGATAAAAAGAACTTTTACACCCAGTTACAGCGATCCTCCCAACACCAACCACAAAAATTCTGGAGATCTATTAACACACTACTATCCCCCGGCAAAGTTGAAACTCCCAATCCTCTAGGCTCTAGCCCTGACTCTCCCTTACAAACAGCAAATGCATTCAATAACTTATTTACTTCTACAATACTTAAACTAGCCAACCAACAAAGTCCTGACCCCGCTCTACTAGGTAACCCAAACTGTACCCCACCACCATTTCAACTTCAACCCATACCCACCTCCTATATTCTAAACCTACTTCAAAAACTTAAACCTTCAACCCCCTCAGCCGACAAAATACCAGCTGAATATCTCCAGCTAGGAGCTAAAGCTATTGCCTACCCAATCTCTATACTTATCAACAGAACCATAAAAGAAAGTACAATACCTTCACTCTGGAAAATCTCCCACATCATCCCTCTCTTCAAAGGGGGTGATTCTTTTGAGTATTCTAACTACCGCCCCATAGCGCTGCTATCTCCTATTGCTAAAATAATGGAGAAATGCATCCACAAACAGTTACTTAATCACCTCCTAAACAATAATCTCCTCGCAAACTGCCAACATGGATTTCGTCCCTACCATAGCACCACCACAGCCTTATTATCCTTTATTGACTCCATTAATAAAAACCGAAATAATAACCTACTTTCATCAGCATTCTTTGTCGACCTGTCAAAAGCCTTTGACATGGTGAACCACCAACTACTCTTACATCGCTTAAAATCTCTTTCTCTTGACAGCATTGCCTTAAACTGGTTTACCTCCTATCTTCAAAATCGGAAACAAGCAGTGTTATGGAACACCAATCTTTCCGAACTTCTGCCCACCACTTTAGGAGTCCCTCAGGGCTCCATCTTAGGTCCTCTTTTATTTTCCATCTTTATCAACGACCTACATCTTGTCACCCCTCTAACTACTTGTATTCAATACGCTGATGACACCACCATCATTTGCTCTGCCAGCACCCAAACTGACCTGCACTCTCTTACCCAAAAAACGTTCACCACCATAGAGCAATGGTTCTCTAATCACTGTCTCCTCCTAAACCCTAAGAAAACTAAACTTCTCCTCTTCTTACCTACACACCAATCCCCCTCTATCAACTTCTCTCTTACTTCTAACAATGGCACCCTTATCTCTCCTGATCAAACAACCAAACTTTTAGGCATAATTATTGACAACCTACTTAAATTTGACTTTCATATTAACTCAATCATAAAAGCAACTAATAGAAAATTAGGTTCTCTCTACAGAATCAAATCTTTCTTAACTCCTGAAGCAAGAACTACCATAGCTAGAACCCATCTTATCTCTACACTACTATATGCTTCCCCTATATATACTAACCTTTCTAAATACAACATCAATAAGCTTACAGCAGCCTAGAATAACATTGCCAGATTTGATACTGCCTCCACATATAAAACACATCACTGCCGGAACCTCCGCTACCTAGGATGGCTAGAACTACCCCACCTAATTCAATACTATCAGCTTACCATAGCCCAGAAAGCCCTTCACCACCCTGAAAATACACCCATGCTCTCCACCCTTATAAAACCCTACAACAACCTAAAAAACCCTCGCTCATCTAATAAAACACTGATTCAAACTTCTCTATCAAAGAACACCGCAGGTGACTCTATATTTTCCAACTCAGTTGGTAAGATTTGGAATCAACTTCCTCCAGACCTAATAGCCCAAACTTCCATCACACTGTTTAAAACTAAACTAAAACACTTTCTAACCAACCACTGGCTATGCTCATGCAACAACCCAAGCTGATCTTTACAACTCCTCGCATCTCCTGCATCCTTTACACTTTCTCCCAGCTCCACTTTTTTTTCAGTGTTTTCATTTCTGCTAGAAATGCTGCCTCTTATCTATCAACTATACTCTTCTCTACATTCTATTGCTAACTTTTAAACATCTTAATTTCTGCTGTTTCATTCTACACATTCCAGTACTTAAGTATCAACTTTATCTCCTATTACCTATCTGTACTTCCTCATATTGTGGTTTAAATGCCTTGAGTATTTTTCTGCTTGGAATGCCTTATGTATTGTGTATATGCTTTTTGTGCTTGAAATGACTTGTGTATTGTGTTTATACTTTTTTTTTTACCGTGTATTAGATAGCGGAGCTTTTCTCCTCGGGCCTCCACTGAAAATGGACATGTATCCAGTTGGACTAGCCCGGTTAACAAATGTAAAATAAATAAATAAAATAAAATAAATGTTATTGGTAATGTAAGCAAGTAAAAGGTGGGTGATCTGTACAGAATGACCTTAACATGGGACAGCAGAGACTTAGGTGACTTATATGTGTCCATTATCAAGTAGTAGGCCTCAGGCATCAATGATTCACACAGTGATACCCCTCAAAAGTACTGATGGTCACTGAATGTCCTCAGTTTAGCAACATACTTTTGTACTGGAAAATCATTAAAGAGAGAAGTTAGAAAATAAAGAGACACATTTCAGTTTCAGACTACAAATCCCTCAAAAGATCATTAACAATACTGATGAAAAAAATGTTTGATTCTATCAACTTTCTAATTTTTTAAGACCAAAACATATCAAAGGTACAATTATCAAATCAACATCACAAATACAGATATATTAAGCCCTAAATCAGCTATGCACCCTGAGCATCAGACACAAATGTTCTGTATTCCCTGAATCCAAAAGACAGAAAACAGGGTTATGGCACAATTATCATCACTTGCACAGGATGTTGTGGGGCACTTGCTCAGGGTATTGTGGGGGGGGGGGGGAGCCTAGGCTGACACAAAAGGTCAGGGAGTGTGTGTGAGTAAGAAAAAGAAACAGGCAGACATTCGGATAAATTAACAAATGCCCAGTGAGACAAAATGACCTTTAAGCTTCACGGTTGAACCATGTAACTGTTGTGTGTATGTCTGCAGGTGTCCTCCAGGTTAAATTGGTGTGTGAGTGTCTGCATGAACACAGCCAAGTTCTGCGCTGGCTCTATGCCTTGGTATGTTGGACAGGTGTGAGCCATGCATGGTAGAGAGGGCAGTTCATCATTATTGTACCCAACCACAAGAACTGGCTCTGCCAGGAGCTAGAATGGCACATCCACACCCATAGTCAAATGCACTGCTGATACCTAAACATGACTGATATCCCCTTATGAGGATGCCAAGGACCATGACTCCATGGCCCGCCACGTCTGGGTGTGGCCACCTAAACCACTGATGGAGCACTGAAAGTAGTACCACTATGGGAAAGTGATCAGGCACAACCATGTTGGCTAACAGCAGATGATGTGGCTGACTTATATGCATAAGGTGTTGTCCCCCTCCTTGCAGATGTTCCATCACAGACACCGCCCATTCCAACATGTCATTCATCTGATTCATTGAATCAGCAGCATGGTGGAGGCAGTTATGCATGTCAGCCTGTGCTGCATCTACAACCCTAAGCATTTCTCTGGAAGAACTATGGGAATGTACCTGTGCCTCCATGATGACCCTGAACATACAATGATTGGCATGGGAAGACACATCTGGATAAGGTAGAAAGTGGACAGCAGGCCTCCTTTAAGCACCCGTAACAACTCTCCTGTGTGGCACCTCACCCACACTTTGGCTACAGTCAGAGTCAGCAGACATTGAAGCCGCAGTAACCATACTTCTCTGATTGAGTGTCTCACCTTCCACCTGTCCAATATCTGAGGGCTCACTGGTATGGGTTGGCATAAGCCTACTGGCTGTGTCCAATGGAATTACAGGGGGTAGCTGAATGTCAATGTAACCTCTGTACCCCCTGACTGTGCCTGGGTTTGGCCCCCATCATCGTCAGAGTCTGCTGATACTCTGACATCAGGTGGTAAGAGTCCTATACTTCCACTGTCAGGATCACCTATGATATTAAGCAAGAAACACAGGAAAAAAAATAATAGCTACATCACTGTAGTCAAATGTATGCTAACAAAGTAACAATGGTGCCATTTCTACAGACAATACAACAATGTGCACAACAGTCCTGACACCCGCATTACACACATGGATAAAATATTTATATTTATTTGAAATGCTTATCACCACTGACAAAGAAGATATTTGGCTTACCATGTGCAGTTGATGCTATGCTTTCAATGGACAATGGTCCTGGAAGACGTTATGCAACAGTTAAGGGCAACTTCATCACAATTAACAGCAACACATGGGTTTAAAACGTTTTGCCTTTATATGTTATTGTTATTGTTATATGTTAATTCTAAGTGAACTTAAATCAGTCAACTGATCAATCCTAAAAAAATCTACCACTAGATGAAGCTGTAACTATTTTTTAACAATAAATTCTTGAGCATCCTTGACTCCCATGCTCCTGCACATACTAAAAAGACTAAAGCTAGCACTGATCCATGGATCACAAAGGAGACTAAGATAAAAATCAAACTTAGAAATACAGCCTGGACCAAATGGCGAACAACTAAAGCCCCCCTCGACCAAATGAGATATCATCAACTTAGAAATGATACCAAAAAACTCATTTTGCTAGACAAAAAAAAAACTATTACCAGAAGCTCCAATTTAAACACCAAAACAATCCCCAAAAGTTTTGGCAAGGTATTAACTGACTTCTTCATCCAGAACAATCTGCTACCCCAACCCCATCAAACTACACCCCATCATAAATCCCCAGAAACAGTTGACACCGTCTTTAATAACTTTTTCCAATGAAACTATTCAGGCCTCAGCTAACCAACTTACTCTCACCCACTCTAACTCTACCACTAACACACACACTTCTCATCCCCCTTTAACTTCCAACCTGTCTCTACCACTTTTATCCGATCCCTTATCAAAAAACTAAAACCAACTACCCTTTCTGCTGACCTCCTTCCTGCAGAGTACCCACAAAAAGCTCCAGACACGATAGCGTTGCCCATCTCTATCCTAATCAATAGAAGACTAACTGATGAAACTATCCCCTCAATCTGGAAAATACCCCATATTATCCCATTCCACAAAGGTGGAAGTTCAGTAGAACTGTCTAACTACAGACCCATTGCCATTCTCTCACCACTAGCCAAATTAATAGAGAAGTGCATTCATAAGCAGCTTATGGACTATCTCATTCAGAACAGTCTGCTTGCCAACTCTTAGCATGGCTTCAGGTCACATCACAGCACCATCTCCACCCTCCTTTCTTTTACGAATATCATATTCCAAAATAAGAACAACAGGCTATCTTCAGCCCTATTTCTAGACCTGTTGAAGGCCTTTGACATGGTTGACCACAAATTACTCATCCATTCCCTAAAATCCATCTCCCAAAATAGCCATGCTATTCACTGGTTCCTGTCCTATCTGAATGGCAGACAACAGGCTGTATTATGGCAGGGCAAACTGTCCACCCTGCTACCTCTCACCCTTGGTGTCCCTCTGGGCTCTATTCTTGGTCCTCACCCTTGATGTCCCTCTGGGCTCTATTCTTGGTCCTCACCCTTGATGTCCCTCAGGGCTCTGTTCTAGGTCCTCTACTCTTTTCTATCTCCATCAACAATCTTCATACTGCCATCCCTGATGCAACCTGCATTCAATATGCAGATGATTCTACCCTGATCTGTATGGCCTCCTCCCCTTTAGACATGCAAACCTTAACACAAAACACATTTAACACAGTTGAAAATTGGTTCTCTAATCACCATTTGTTTTTAAATCTCAACAAAACTAGACTGGTCCTCTTTACCCCCATGAGTAGATCCACCCCATTTTCCATCTCCATGACATCCAGCAACGGGACAGACTAAAGAAGTGTAGCTGGCTGTAATGTAGTCCAAGCACCAAAGCCAATAAAATAAATGCTTTAATGGTACAAAAACTGCATAAAGCACATAAACGGCTTTTCGTATTCCACACTGAATATTTTTTCAAATGCACATTTAACTATGTGTCAAGCCATTTAAAATATAAACGTAACAGGAAGTGACATCAAAGTTTAAAATCATCCCATTCAAAAAAAATGAACATCAAGTCTTTTAAAT
>NC_056743.1:1859743089-1859771005 GCF_019279795.1 Protopterus annectens | reverse complement strand
TACATTTTGGGGTTAGACTTAGATCTGGATTCAGGCTTAATTTGACCATTAGAGATTCTGTGGTTCCTTAGTTCTGTTTTAGGTCAATGTTGCCCCAGATCACTTGGGTTGCAAAGGAGTTAATGAGAGACTGTCGTACCAGGTTTGGAGTGTTCTGCTTGGTTTCACCTCAGGTCACAAGGTGTTGTCATGAATGTCAGTGACAACAGTAAACCAGAGGCTGCAAGGTGTCCAAGTATTTCCATTATTGATTTCTAGCCTCTCCAATGCTGAACAGTGTTTTCTGCGTGGACTCTCCTCTTTGTTCAAGTCCTTGGGCATAATTGTGAACACTGTAAAGTCTTATAACAATGGTCAGAGACCCTCATATTTATCATTTATTAATTGTTACCTTATTGTACAAGACCAGTGTGCATCACAAAAAGGATTTTTCCAATTTACTGAACTGTTTCCCACTTTTTGTTAGATTTTGTTCTGACACATTTTTATTTAAAGGTGGCCAGTTTTTGTAACTCCTTTTGAGAGAGTTTGTATGCAGATTTTACAGTGGAGACTCAAAACAGTGTTATCAAGCTTTTGATCTGCCTTCAGAGCTTGTAAGAACCACCTCCCTTGGTGGTTGTGCGCATTCAGTCTTCAGTCTGGGCAACTCCTTCCAGTTCCCTGTCCCTACAGAGGCAGTCAGCACAGATGCCTTCACCATGGGTTCTAAGCTTTTTAGGACTCTTTCCACCCCCTTACCCTACACATGGCCCTGATTGCTGTCCATACTGGCAACATGGCTGTTGTGTGGTATGTAAGCAAGCAAGGTGGAACATAGCCATACCTCCTGTCTTGAGTTCTGGCAGCTCCCCACATTACTGGGAATGGGGAGGGGAGGTATAACTGAATAATTGATGTCCATTAAGTGTCCGTCTCAGGAAGCTGCTCCATTGCTGGCAGAAGCCTTGCTATGACCTTTGCTTCCCCAGTCCAAAACCCGTTGTATTACTTTCTGCTGCTTCCCACCACTGTAAGGAAACTTTAGTCCAGACATGGCCCCAGGACTCCTTCCACTACCCACATTTCTCCTTATTTTTCATATTCTTTCAGAAAGCTACGTGGAGTAAGTTTGGAGTTGTTCAAGTAGCTATGTTTTGGCTTCTGCAAGTTTAGATGTTCTTTGTGTTTAATTGTTGCAGTCATCATATGTGGGTTATCCCTGCCAGGGTAGCCTTCAGTCTGCCTGAATAACAGAGGTTTAGTATTTCTGTGTCAGTTGCCATAGCTCCAGGACTGACGTCAGGTCGTCAGTGGTATAAAATAAGGCAACCAACGCCATTACATCAGTCTTTCTTGCCGAGGAGACCGAAGCAGAAGTAGTTTGCACGAGTGCCGTTTGTCTGCTACCTGAATTTTTTGAAGATGAAGTCTTCTAAAGTTAAGCACCCCATTGGGGATCCTTTTTTCTTGCTGTAACCGATGTCAGAAAAAGTTAACAATCGTCTCGCCTGTGGAAAGCAAATACCACACCGACTTCATTCTTACTGCATCACTTGCTTAGGCCCAGACCACAATGTCCCCCGCTGTTGCTTTTGTGCTTTGTTCAACATCAGAACTATACGTCGTCGAGCCCTTATTGTAGCTAGATATTTTCGCTGTTGGTTCTTGAATTCCGATATGGCTTCAGTAAGTCATCGGACAGCAGATCTTCCGAAAAAACGTAAGGATAAAGGCAGAGACAGACCGCACGGGTCCAAACCTACCAACGACACTTCCATTCAGCTAGTCGTCAGTTCTCCAGTCCCCAGTGAGGCACTTTCGCTGCCACTGATGCCCTCCTCTTTGTATTCGCAGGCCGCTACCTAGACCCTTTTGAAGTCCGGTATGCTGCGAGACTCATCGACTAAGGATCCTGCTGATGTCTACCTTGGATAGATCCGGAGCTGCTGAGCAGGCACCGGCTTCAGAGAGAAGTACTTCACACTACCGATTCTCTATACAGACAGACTTCTTTCGCATCTACCGTTCTTTCGAAAACTACCAAGTTTCTAAGGCTCAGGGTACGAACCATACCCAGAAAACCGATGACCCAGTCTCAAGCACCTGCTTCATTACTTCAGTCTCAAATGCTTAAAATGGCGGAAGACCTTATAATGCTGATCAGGGGAAGCCAGGCTACCCCTTCCAAAAGAAAGAGATTTGTCCCCAGTAGTTTTATCTGAACAGGAGTCCGATGACTGATGCATCTGAATATGAAGATATGCAACCCATCTCTGCTTATGAGGATTCTGATGCAGAGGAATCCATTCCTTCAGCCTCTCCACCTGAGGATTTTTCCTTTGGGGGGAAACCCTACATACGTTAAGGGAGCATTTCCAATGGGAATGCCAGGACTACCCTCAGTCTAAAAAGACAGCACAGACCTCTGGCCATTCCCCCTGCCCCGAATGTTGTGGATGATGTTTTTATGGAATCCAGTTTGACTCCTGACACCCTCCCTTCTGCTCCCACGAAACCTGACAGGTACTGTAGAGCCCTGATTCTCGCAAATTTCTTTTCAAAAATCCTACTGCTGACCCCAAGGTCATTTCTCAAGGGCCTAAAGGAATTAAAGCAATCCCACCTCCTTAGATAGGTATTCCGGAGCATTAGACAGATGGGGTAAAAAGATACACCTCTGCTACTCTTGCTATTATAGCACTAAATTGTCAGTTCCATATGCTAAAATTTAAGCAACATACCATGGAACTAACAAAAAAATATCATCTTTTCCTCCTTGGGCAGAAAATAGAGTTACAAGAGTTAATGCATTCTGCAAGTCAAGTAACGAAGCACACCTTACAATGTGGTTTTGATGCCCTAGAAGCATCTTGCAGGGCAGCAGTCACTGGTTCTGTCCTTAGAAGGCATGCTTGGCTTAAGGAACAGCCCTTGCCAGACCATGTCAAATCCAAGTTATTAGATGCACCCTTGCACAAAGACAACTTATTTGGCACCAAGGCAGAAGAGGTCTTAAAAAAGATGGAAGAAAAAGCTAAATCTATGCAGACAACCACCCAGGTTCAGTAGGCATTGACCCTCCAAGCACTGGTCCTTTCTTGTCCCCTCCAGGTCAGCTCAGCCCAGACCCCGGGGAAGTAGGCCCCCCAGACAGCAGCCCCAGAGAATGCAGAGATCTAAGCAATGGAGTTCCTCCTCTTCAAAACCAGGGAGTGCTAAGCCACCCCCTCATGGTAAGAACTCACAATGACTTTCCACTTCCACCTTCTCCCTCTGTCCACCTGCTCTTGCACCTAAGAGGAAAACTCTCCTTCCATGCAAGCACCTGGGCCACCATTGCCAATGACCGCTGGGTCGTCAACATAGTGTCCCAGGGATACAGATTTTATTTCCACTCTACCAACCCCAAAAGGGTTCCCAGATCTTCCCCCAAACCAATGGGCAGGGGCCAAAAAGCAAGTCCTTTCCATGCTCTCTATGAGGGCAATCGAGCACGTTCCTGCAGAACAGATAGGACAAGGTTTCTACTCCAAACTCTTCCTGGTACCCAGAAAAGAGTGCACATGGCGCCCCATCCTCGATCTATCCATTCTAAACACCTTTCTGGTGATACAAATATTCAAAATTCTCATCCTCCAGCAACTACTACCTATGCTCTCCAAGGATGCTTGGTTAGCTACCCTAGATCTAAAAGAGACCTACCTCCACATCCCAATCAGGGAATAATGCAGGAAATATCTACGTTTTAGGGAAGAATCACTGCACTTGCAGTTCTCTGCGCTTCCCTTTGGCTTATCCACTGCTCCCAGAGTTTTCACAAAATGTCTGGCAACCACCATTGCTTTTGCAGGCAAAGAATATCCATATTCATAAAGGATACCCACACCTCCAGGTTGGTGGCAATGCACGAAGCTTCGGAAACCATCCAGGTGCAACTAACCATAGGCAAACTGCTCTACAAATTGTAGCATGCTACAGGCCACCCTCTCAAACTCAGGAACCCCACACAGCCTTCCTGAAGACACTGGAGGGTATAAATGTATCTCCAAACACCATCATATTGGGTGACTTCAACTACCCGAATATAGACTGGGAACATTACTCAAGCCCTAACTTTCTAGCCCAACGGTTCCTGGAGTTCATAAATTCAAATGCCATGGAACAGCTAGTCACTGTTCCCACGAGAGGAGAAAATGTACTAGATCTCATTATCACAAACGTGGGGACAAAATGCTCCACACCGAAGTATATCCTCATTGGTGAGATCTGATCATAAACTAATCTCACTGGAAATCCACATCCCGCCCCCACCCCAAACAAAAAGACCACAGTGAAGAACTTCTCTAAAGCAAACTTCACACTACTCAAGACTGGTGTGGTATCCTTCAGGGCCCCTGAGCCAGTGCAAACCACAACCCAAGCTGCGGAAGCCCTTACAAATGCCTTCTATGAACACCTCCAGGACTGCATGGATCAGGCAATCCCAAATAAACCAAGACTCTTTCCACAAAGGGCAAACGTCCAGTCTGGTGGACCCCAGCCATTAACAAACTTTACAATATGAGGAGAAAGCTATTACATGATAGAAAAAAATCCATAAAAGGGAAGTCACCCCTGATCATTATTAGTAAAAAAAATACGAGCACTCATAAAATCAACTAAGGCCAATTTTGAGAGAAAAATTGCCATGGATTCAAAGGACAATCATAAGGCCTTTTTCAGCTATGTTAGGAACTTGGGTGGAAACTCCCAGATATGCTCAGAATTAGTCCAAAATTATACAAAAATCACTGAACCCACAGACATTGCCAACATACTGGCAGACAGGTTCAGTGCAAACTTCACCCCCCCCCCCAAAGGAGAGATAACTATCCCAGCGAAGTGTAGCCTCCCAGACATCTCAAATGCGCAGGTGAAAGCTGCTCTCTCTAAAGCTAAAACACAGCATCAATGGGACCGGATGGTGTCCCCGGCTGTGTGCTACCACGGCGCTAAATGAGGAATTAAACCCACACATAAGGCAGCTGTTTAATCTCAGCCTTACCACAGGATACGTGCCCAAGGAGTGGTGTACGGCAACTGTGGTCCCACTCCACAAAGGCAGTGCCTCTACGGACCCTGGTAATTACCGCCCCATAAGCTTAACAAGTCTAGTCTGCAAAGCTATGGAGAGGATCATAATGGAGCTCATAAACAAAGATATAGGGGACTTGCAGACATTGGATCCGACCCAGTTTGGCTTCGTCAAGGGCAGATCATGCCTTTTGAACATGGTCGACTTCTTCGAAACAGTCACCAAGGCCATTGATGAGGGAAAGGCAGTCCATACAGCCTACCTTGACCTTGCAAAGGCTTTTGACACAATTCCCACTGGTATTGTAGAAAAACTTACCAGCTTAAATGTAAACCCATATGTCACAAAATGGGTTGCAAACTGGCTTAAGGACAGAACCCACAGGGTTAGAGTTGCTGGCGCTATGTCAGACTCCAAGCCGGTCACAAGTGGTGTCCCACAGGGCTCGGTCCTTGGGCCCCCTATTGTTCGGCATCTACTTCTCAGAAGTACAGGCCAACATGGGAGGACTTTGGCTGACAAAGTTTGCAGACGACTGCAAACTGGGCGCCATAGTGGCAAGTGCATCGGACACGGATATCCTTCAGAAGGGACTCACGGAAACAGATAGCTGGTGCCAGAGCCATGGCCTGAAGTTAAACGCCAAAAAATGTATAGTCATACCCTTCGGGAAAAACAAGGTAACCCCAAGCTACCATATGGGTGGCAATCCACTAAGCACAGAAGAGGTTATCTGGGACCTGGGGACCCAGGTTGACAGTGGCCTTTCTTTTGACACTCACGTTGCTAAAGTGGTTAGAAAGACCTTCTACATTGCCCACCTGATCATGAAGGGATTCACATCCAGATCTAGTGAGGTCATTGTTCTCTTCACTTATCAGACCAATGATCGAGTACAATGCCCCATTCGGGATGCATCTCACCCGACATCTGCAGCAATTGGAGAGACCCCAAAAGTTCCTCACCAAAAGGATAAAGGGACTCCAAAATATGTCATATGCTGCCAGATTGAAGAAACTCCAGCTCTATTCAGTCGCATACCGTCTGCTCAGAGGTGACATGTGCCTGACATACAAGGCCATGTCCAACCCGGAATTAATGGACATGCTCCACCTCAAAATCCAAATCCACCAAAACCACTAGAGCAAGCGACTTAAACCTTAGCACGGATATAAATAGGACGTGCTGGAGGGATAGATTTATCACTCAGAGACTCCCTATGCTGTGGAATAAAATCCCGGTCCATGTGAGGCAGAGCACCTCGCTGGCTCTGTTCAAGAGAAATCTTGACCTGTGGATGGGAGATCGTAGGTTTACCCCGGGAATCATCTCTGTGTCACTGCTGGACAGAGGCACAACAAACTAATGGGCACAGTATTTTTTCATATAAGGGGTGGCGTAAGCCACAAAACTTTGGGCTAGGCTTATAAATGCCTTAGGGCAGATAGCCTAGTATAAACCTATGAACCTATGAAAGATTCAGATTTACCCATACTTAGATGACTGCCTGATTCAGTCAGACAGGAAAAGCTGCTCAAGTACCTGGCCTTTGTAAAGGGCCTACTGACCTCCCTGGGGTATACTATCAACAAAAAGAAATCCAAACTAGTACTCACCCAAAAAATTATATTCCTGGGAGCAAGCCTGGACACAGCATCCCAGATGACATTTCTTACACCAGAAAAACAAACCTACCTGACAGCCTATTTCTCTCAACTAGTCGCCAGATCCCAGTTATCCGCAAGGAAAATCCTGCAAGCTCTGGGGTTTATGGCTTCTTGCATTATAGTCATTCCGTATGCCAGACTGCATATGAGGAAACTACAGTGGTACCTAGAAAGCCTTTGGTGTCAACATTCTCAAGACCTGGAAACTCTCATACCAATGATACCTTGTATAAAGAAAGATTTTCTTTGGTGGGCAGCAGCATGCTACCACAACAAGGGACTACCCTTCTCACAATCCCACGCCGCCCAGACCATCACCACAGACACATCAGACTATGCCTGGGGTGCATACCTGGACGGCAGGTGCATACAGTGCCAATGGAGCCCACATCAAATACATATGCACATCAACCAAAAAGAGATGTTGGCTGTCCAGCACGCACTGACAGCTTTCAGACCCCTACTCTCCTCGGGGGCTCTACTGATCAAAACAGGCAACACCACCACTGTGATGTGATATATCAACAAGCAGGGAGGGGCTCACTTGTACCCTCTGTGCAGGGTCGCCATGACCCTTTGGCACACGTCCTCAGCCATGCAACTACACCTGTTAGCACAATTCCTGCCAGGCTGTCTAAACTGTCTGGCAGACAACTTAAGCAGAAATCTTCTGGACCCACACGAGTGGCAGCTAGACCAAAGAACCTTCACCCTTGTAACTCAGAAATGGGGCACCCTGAAGGTCGACCTCTTTGCATCCCACTCCAACCATCAGCTTAGCAAATTCTGGGCCAGGGAGCCTCAGTGCAAGGCCGGAAATTGGATGCTTTATCCTTCCAGTGGGTCAACCTCTCGATCTATGCATTTCCCCCTCTATCGCTCATTACAAGGGTACTGCTCAAAATAAGGAAGGAAAAACTGAGGACAATCCTGATTGCCCCAGATTGGCCACGCCAGCACTGGTACCCACTGCTGAGCAGCCTGTCATCTCTGCCACCATGGCATCTTTCTCAGATCCCAACACTCCTGACCCAGAGGGATGGGGAGAATTCATGCATCCGCAATTGTAGACCCTCAATCTGGCAGCCTGGCTTATTCCCTGACCACTGCACAAGCTGCCAATCCCAGCAAACAAGTTCTAGATGTTATACATGAGGCCAGATGATCTAGCACTAGAAAGTTTTAAGCTGATAAGTCGAAAAGGTTTTGCACCTGGATCCAGGCTAAGGGAGCCGGGATGGCACAGCCCTACCTACCTCCCATCCTGGATTACCTTGCTGACTTACTACACAGGGGTCTATCCTTTCTTTCTATTAAAATTCATGCCTCTGCTATCTCTGCTCATTTCAGCACAGAGACACCTCTTTTCTCACACCCTCTCATCAAACCGTTCCCAAGAGGGGCTAACAACTTAAGGTCATCCAGAAGAGCACCTACCCCAGCTTGGGACCTAAACTTTGTGTTGGAAAAGCTCACCCTGCCCCCCCTTTGAACCAGCAACTTCAGCAGAGTTTCTCTCTTTGAAGACAGCCTTGCTTTTTGGCCTTCACTTCAAGAAGAGTATCCGAGCTAAAAGCACTAATGGCTGTAGAGCCCTTCATCATTTTCCATGCTGACAGGGTCTCCCTCAGGACTAACCCATCCTTCATGCCAAAAGTGGTGTCCAGTGTGGCTTTCAATCAATCCATTTATTTGCCCACGTTTTTCACTAACACAACAAGGGGGAAAGGATTCTGCACTCTCTAGATGTGCACAGACCGCTCAGATTCTACCTAGACAGGACTAAATTATTTAGAAAGACTGATCAATTGTTAGTCAGCTTTGCTGCAGGAGCAGAGAGCAAGGCCATATCCAAACAAACCATTTCCAAATGGATAGCACACTGCATCCATTTCTGCTACAAATAACATGGGAAACCTCCCGCCAAGGGGTTCAGGGCACATTCTACCAGAGCAACCTCCACCTCTTCGGCTTTCCTCAGAATGGTCCCCACCAGGGACATCCTGGAGGCTGCAACATGGACATCTGTTCATACCTTCACCAAGCATTACCACCTGCCTATCTTCTCCAAATCCAGGGCAGGCTTTGCCACCTCAGTCTTCCAGGGCATCCTAGCCAGCCCCCAGTCTTCTTGACTGCCTCCACTCTTTTCTTCAGCTTTGGGGATCAACCCAAATGTGATGACTGCAACAGTGAAACATGAAGAACATAGTACAGTTGTGTACACTTACATAAATGTAGATGTTGGAGTGTATTTACTGTTGTAGTCAAGGTTTCCCTCCCTCCATCCCCCTTGTCTCTCTCTCCTTACAAGGAACTTTTGGTATTTACTTTCTACTGGTGGTGTTCTTCCACTATAACCTAGCTCCCTCTTGGGGGCTTCTGACAGGGCAAGAAAAACAAATGTAATGGCGTTGGCTGCCTTATTTTATACCACTGGATGACCTGATGTCAGTCCTGGTGCGACAGCAACCGTCGCAGAAATACTAAGCCTCTGGTATTCGGGCCGACTGAGGGCTACCCTGGCAGGGATAACCCAAATGTGATGACTGCAACAGCGAATACACTCTAACATCTACATTTGTACACAACTGTACTTTTTGTCGGCTATGATGTTATGATATCTTCTGGAGAAGCTTTTGCACTTGAGGCCGTTTAGAACTCTGCTCACTTACCTGTCCTCTAAGCTTTATCTGGATCTTCTGTCCACTCAAGTAGCTGCTTGCTTTTTTTTCATTTCCTTTTAATGGCCATGGATACTGCACACTAGCCTGGGATAATCTAAATACTTTACTGCCCAGAGATGCAATACCAGAAAAGTATACTAGAGGAAACGGACACATTTTGCGGTCTGAGCTTTTTCAAGAGGGTTAATGTTAAACTGAATTAACAGCATGTACATAGACTAACTGTAGGTTCATTGGATGATGCTATGCTATTGGCCCGGAGGCCCTTATAAGCCTAGCCAAAAATTTCACTCATGTTAAGTCCGCAACTGTTTCCTCTGCCCAGCAGGGACACGGGTGGGATCCCAGGGGTATGTTTTCTGTTTCCTATCCAGTCATCCAGGTTCCTCTTAAAGACTGCTAGAGAGGTACTCTGCTTGACATGGAGAGGGAGTCTGTTCCACAGACAGGGGAGTCTTTGGGACACAAATCTGTCTGCCAACAAGTTCTATTAATGTCACAGACCAGGCAAAGGCTTTGTGTATGGGTTGCGTGAGTGGAGTTGGTCTGAAATGGCCTTGTATGCCAGGCACAGGTCACCTCTGAGCAGTCTGTATGAGATTGAGTAGAGGGACAGGGCTTTTAGCCTATCTGTATAGGATGGGTGTTTGAGATCCTGGATTTTCCTGGTCAGGAAACTCTGTGGTCTCTCCAACAGATGCATGTGCTTGGCAAGGTACATTCCGAAGGGGGCATTGTCCTCTGTAATGGGTCTGATAAGGGAGGAGTACAGGGATGTTATGACCTCCTTGTTCCTGGATGAAATACCCTTATTTTCGAGGTGGGCCATGTAGAAAGCCTTCCATAGAATGGAGACAACGTGGTGGCCAAAAGTCCAGTTGCTGTCAACGTGGGTGCCTAAGTCCCTCATGACTGATCGCATGCTTAGTACATTGTTATTAATGTGATGATTAGTGGGGATGACATTCTCCTCAAAGGAGATAATGATTAATTTCTTGGCATTCAGTTTGAGACCATGCTTCTGGCACCAGTCATTAGTTTGGGTGAGGCCCTCTTGGAGGATGTTCACATCACTAGGGGAATTTCAGACAGCGCCCAGCTTGCAGTCGTCTGTAAACTTGGTCAGCCACAGACCACTGGTTTTGTCTTGCACCTCAGAAAACTATATCCCAAACAGTAGAGGCCCAAGACCGATCCTTGGGGTACACCTCTTGTTACAGGTCTTCTACTAGAGGTAGCTTCCCCTGCTTTGACCGAGTGGGTTCTATCAGTGAGCCATTTAGCTACCCATTTGATAACATACGGGTTGATGCCTAGCTGGGAGAGTTTATCTGCTATGCCAAAGTGGGGAATAGTGTCAAAGGCTTTGGCTAGGTCATGGTAGATGGTGTGCACTGTCTTCCCCTCGTCCATGACTGGTGACTGGTGACTGTTTCTTAGAAGTTGATCAAGTTTAACATGCATGTTCTCCCTTTGACAAAACCAAACTGTGTGGGGTCAAGTGTTTGGAGGTTGCCAATGTCCTTGCTTGGTCCATGATAATGTGTTCCATGGCCTTGCAGGGTACAACTTTATATTCTTATAATGACAAATTTATTGAAACCAGCCAACCAAGCACTACTGTGAGATTATAATATTTTCTTTATAACGCAGATAGAATACTGACAGGCACACTGGACTTCCTCAGCTGACTCGGATTACAACGTGTCCACCTCAAAATACTTTTTTATAGTTTTTAAAAAATTTGCCCTTGATGAAAACATTATTTTCCTGTATTGAAGCCTTCTTTGTCTGTATTATCTCAACCCAGAGAGAACCAGTTCCTTCAGCAAGGCAAAATGTTCTTTCACAAATGTTACTTCATTGATAGGATAGTCTAACTTTTTGCTGCTGTGTTAGCCATACTTATCCAGGGAGAGCCAGTTTTCAGCATGCTGAATTTTTATATTCAACTGTTTAGGATATCTCAACAAGCCTTTATTGTTAATGTCATTTGTTGCAAAACGTTCAGAAATATTAATATATATGTTTTGTTCCGCACAAGCACATTCTGTTAAGACAATATATCGCACTGTTATGATTACGAAACTTCTGGTACTGTGAAGAAAAACAACGGTATTTTTTTCTTTTACAATATGTCATGCAAGCACATTCTGTTAAGCTAATCATTTAGAAATAGTGTCATGCAAGCACATTTTTGTTATTTCTTCCTGCATTTGCAGGCTCTGTATTTTTTATGCTGTTCCTAAAAAATACCACACTGATATGAGAGACAGCAGTTTTACCAATGCATGCTGTTAATATGTGAAAAGCAGTTTTACCAAGTCATGTACATCCCATTTCTGTGAGGGACATACATGCAAACATATTCTGTTAAGCTAATGTGTAATTCTATTCGTTAAATCCCTTTCAGTTGCCATACCAGCCATTCTGGGTTACCTCTGTCAAGAATTTGACACTAAACTCTCTCATTCCTCATTAAGGTACACCTTTTCAACTGACTTTGGTTTCCCTCATGGATTTCAAAGTATTTTACTGGCATCCCTTAAAGCGTGCAAGGTGTTCTCAGGGAGAAAAGTCCTTTTAAAATCACAGGCTGATGGAGCACTAACTGGTATCATGCTGGCTACAATGGCAGTATAACATCTAAAGTCTGGCAGTTGGATTAGGGGATAGTCTGGAAGTAGAGGATGTCTAGCAGCTGGCTTAGAGGATCAATGAGCTGTTAAGCTGTTTCCTGTGGTTCAGAAGTGCAAGTTTAGAGTCCCTTAGCCTTCAAATGTGCCTGTTGGCTGGTGGGATGACCTTGATGTCCTTCAAGGATGCATCTGCAGTCCTTACATATGGGTTGTCCTGCCTCAGGCAGCCCCTCGGTCGGCCGGATTCCAAAGTCTGGGTCCGGCGTCGGCTGATGTCGCCTCCATCCCGACGTCAGAGCGCCTGGGATATAAAAGCGTCAGCCGACGCCATCTTCCTCAGTCTTTCTTGCTGCGCAGTGCCCAAAGCACAAGCAGTTCGCAAGTGCCGGTCGGCCAGCTCCTGAGATTTCAGCTAACCGAAGACTTCAAAAAGCTAAATACCCCGTTGGGGACTCTTTCTTGCCTCAGCCGATGTCAGATCAAACGGTTAAAGTTAATAATTGTTTTTCTTGTGGGAAACAAATACCTCATAAGGATTTCCACTCTTACTGCCTACCCTGCCTAGGCCCAGACCACGATGTCTCGGCCTGTGCAGCCTGTGCCTCTTTCAATAGACGCACTCTTAGGCGTCGGGCGGAGTTCGCAGAGGAATTTTTTTGGGAAAAATACTGTTACACTATGCCGTCGGAGCTTCAGACTCCTCATTTACCCAAAAAACGGAAGGACAAGGACCGACACACGCGGTCCGTGGTTTCGGCCGAAACCACGCCCAGGCCTACCGTGAGTGTCTCGATCTCTGCCGAAACCAAATCCTCAGTGCTTCCGACCAACTAAACCGCACAACCGACAATCTCGGCCCCGGAGGCCACCTCCTGAGTCGGTTATAGAATTTCCTACTGAAACCGGTGCTCTGGAAATATCCGACACCATTTCTCTAGATAAGACTACTCCAGCACGTGGGGCAGCCAGGCCTCCTGTATCCATGTCCATTAAGGCATTTACACGTGCTAAAGCTGCTAAACAGCCAAAATCTCTCCCTCCCAAGACTATTCCTCAGGGATCCACTACCGGTTCACAGATTTTAAGTTTAGCTGAGGACCTTATTTCCCTAATTAGGGGCTCTCAGCCACATTCGGACAGGGGCTCTCAACCTCCTCTAGACAAAAGGCCCAGGGTTGAGCAGACAGATTCCCAGTCTTCTGATGAGGCCTCAGATGACTCTGCCCTATCAGACTACCAGGAGGAGGCCTTTACGGCCTACGAGGATTCTGATGCAGAGGAATCTATACCCTCGGCCTCCCCTCCTGAACAGTTGTCCTTTGGGGAGACCCTCCACTCCATGAGAGAGCATTTCAAATGGCAGGGCCAGGAATTCTCTGACTCCAGGAAGAGATTAAGAACTTTTTTGCATTTACCTCAACATAGACCTTTGGCTATTCCTCCGGTTTTAAATGTCATTGATGATGTGTACTCTGAGTCTAGTATTTCCCCTGACTCCCTTCCTCCGGCTCCTGTCAAACCCGATAGGTACTTCAGGGTCCCGGACTCACATCATTTCCTTTACAAGGGCCACTCTGCTGACCCAGAAACTATTTCCCAGGGCCCTAAAGGGGTTGCAACCACCACTACTAAAAACCCACTCCCTTCTGAAAGGGAGTCCAGGGCTTTAGAGAGATGGGGTAAAAAGGTGTATACTTTTTCCACTCTGTCTGTGAGGGCATTACATTGTCAATTCCATATGATACAGTACCAAGAGTATTTGTTAGATGAATTGCATAAAAAACTTTCTTCACCTGAACCCCTAGATCGCAAGGCCCTTCAGGATCTGGTCCATAATTCCCAGCAGGTTAGCAACCATTTCTTGCAGTGTGGTTATGATGCATTGGAAGCTTCATGTAGGTCAGCAATGACAGGTGCAGTCATACGTAGACATGCTTGGCTGAAGGAACAAACACTGCCAGATCATGTTAAAGCAAAGCTTCTGGATGCTCCGCTAGAAAAACAAAGGTTATTTGGCTCCACGGCTCAAGAGGTCTTAAAGAAATTTGAGGAAAAGGCTAAATCAGTACAAACAGTCAAAGATTTCCTACAGGTCCAGCCACCAAGATTCAGCAGAAATTGGCCCTCTAAGAATTGGTCCTTTCCGGACACAGACAGATTTCAGAGAGACAGAAACAGGCATGCCAGAGGTAGAGGGCAAGCTCGAGGCTCCTACAGAGGACGTCAATGGCAGCCTCCAAACCAGAGAGGTACTGCAGGACCTACAACTACTACACAAGGACCATCTCAATGACTTGACTATGACCCCGCCAACCAGGGCTCAATTGGAAGCACCTTTGGGCGGAAAGCTATCTTTATTCTCAAAAAAATTGGCACACTATTACAAAGGACAAATGGAATCTGCAAATAATAGGCAAAGGATACAGATTCCATTTTCATACATTACCAAAAAGACAAGGCATGCCAAACCTGCCACCAAACCAAAGGGCAGAGGCTTTCAAACAAGTTTCCAAGCTACTTCAGATGAGGGCAATAGAAAGGGTTCCTCTCTCAGAACAAGGCCAAGGATTTTATTCCAGACTATTCCTTGTTCCAAGAAAAGAAAAGCAATGGAGACCAATACTGGACTTGTCCACACTGAATACTTACCTCATCATGCCAAAATTCAAGATGCTGACCTTACAGCAACTCCTTCCCATGCTGGGCAAGGGGTCCTGGCTGGTAACTCTAGACCTCAAGGAGGCATACCTGCATGTCCCTATCAGACAAAGTTGCAGAAGACACCTCAGATTTCTTGCAGGTTCATAGCATTATCAATTCTCAGCATTGCCATTTGGTTTATCTACTGCACCCAGAGTATTCACGAAATGCCTGGCATCAGTAGTTGCACAGTGCAGACTTCAGGGGATTCAAATTTACCCATACCTGGACGACTGCCTCGTACAAGCGGACAGCCAGAAAACACTGGTAGAACACTTAAACTATGTCATCCGACTACTACAAGCCTTGGGATACACAGTCAACATTCAGAAATCAAGACTTGTTCCATCCCAAGGAATAATTTTCCTGGGTGCAAAACTGGATACAAACACCCAGATGGCTTTTCTCACAGAAGAAAAACAAGCACAACTACCGGATTATTTCAGAAATCTGACAACACAAACCCAGCTAACTGCAAGGAAGATCCTGCAGGCCCTGGGATTCATGGCATCTTGCACTCTTCTGATCCCACAAGCAAGGCTGCATATGAGGAAACTACAATGGTACCTAAGGAGTCTATTGTCTCAGCACAGTCACAGTCTAGAAACTTTGATCCCCCTCATTCCTTGCCTTCAAAAGGAATTCCTGTGGTGGGCAAAAGCAAGCCAGTCAAACATGGGCCTGCCTTTCAGAAAGCCACATATCAGCCAAACCATTACAACGGATGCCTCAGACCATGGATGGGGAGCTCACATGGAAGGCAGATGCATTCAAGGGCAATGGACACAAAGGGAATTGCATCTGCACCTCAACCAAAAGGAAATGCTGGCAGTGATACATTCCATCGAGGCCTTCAGGCTCTTCCTGCACCAAGGTCACCTGTTAATAAAGACAGACAATACCACAGTTATGTGGTACATAAACAAGCAAGGGGGTACCCATTCATACCCTCTTTGCAGGCTGGCGATGAATCTGTGGGACCTTTCCCTGAAACTCAATATAGAACTACAATCCCAGTTCATACCAGGAAAAGACAATGTTCTGGCGGACAGCCTGAGCAGAAACATCATGGATCCACACGAATGGATGTTGTACCCGGATATATTTCTCCAGGTAACACATGCATGGGGAACGCCGGACATGGATCTTTTTGCCTCCCACCACAACCATCAACTGAGGAAATTCTGCACAAGGACATACCACCCTCAAGCATGGAAAGTGGACGCCCTCTCATTCAACTGGAATACTCTAACAGTATATGCATTCCCACCTCTTCCATTAATGACCAAGGTCTTACTGAAGATCAGGATAGAGCAACCAAAAGTAATCCTGATAGCCCCGGACTGGCCAAGACAACACTGGTACCCACTGTTAAGGAGCATGTCACGCACGAAATCTTGGCCTCTACCACAATGGCCACTTCTTCTGACACAGCACAATTACAAGACTCTGCACTCCAGTCTAAAAACCTTGCAGCTGACAGCCTGGAGAATACCTTGACTCCTCGCCAGGATAAACTATCCAAGAGGGTACAGGATATCATCATGGAAGCCGGCCCTCCACAAGAAAAGCATATTCAGCAAAATGGAAAAGATTTCGTACCTGGAACACCGCAAAGGGTCAAGATCCGACAATCATGAGCATTCCACATATTCTAGAATACTTGGCTGAAATGCTCCATAATGGCCTTTCTTATTCCTCCATAAAGATCCATGCTTCAGCAATTTCAGCAGAGTACAACACTGACCCACCTGTATTCTCTCATCCTCTGCTAAGACAGTTTCTAAGAGGGATAAAAAACATCAACCCTCCAAGGAAACCACCAGTGCCTACATGGGACCTTAACTTCATGTTGGAAAAATTAACTCTTCCTCCCTTTGAACCAGCAGCATCTTCAGAACTACAATTCCTGTCTTGGAAGACTGCCTTCCTCCTGGCCATAACCTCAGCGAGAAGAGTATCTGAGTTACAGGCCCTCATGGCAGTTCAGCCATTTCTCATTTTTCATCAGGACAGAGTCTCTTTGAGAACCAATCCTTCATTCATGCCGAAGGTGGTATCCAGGGTTTTACTGAACCAAGCTATTCACCTGCCTACCTTCTTTCCAAATCCACAAAATAAAGGAGAAAAACTTCTGCATACTTTGGACATCCACAGACAGTTGCGATATTACTTGGACAGAACTAAGACTTACAGAAAAACCGACCAACTCTTTGTAGCATATGCTGCTGGTGTACAAGGAAAAGCAATTTCCAAACAGACAATTTCAAAATGGATAGGAAATTGCATTCGGT
This sequence comes from Protopterus annectens, assembly GCF_019279795.1. Lineage (NCBI taxonomy): Eukaryota > Metazoa > Chordata > Ceratodontiformes > Protopteridae > Protopterus > Protopterus annectens. The sequence continues at coordinate 1,859,753,962 of NC_056743.1, read as the reverse complement.
TCTGTTACTCCTTTCATGTGCCAGCTAACATTAGGCCTCATTCCACCAGAGCAACAGCCACCTCCACAGCCTTCTTAAGAGGGGTGGCTACAAAGGACATTTTAGAAGCTGCTACATGGAGCTCCGTGCATACATTTTCCAAGCATTACAATTTGCCCTTATATTCCAGATCCAGAGTAGGCTTTGCTACTGCAGTCCTGCAGGGCATGTTAGCTACACCATCCTTTTCTTAGGTCCTACCTCCCCCAGCTTGGCTATGGTATTCTACCCATATGTAAGGACTGCAGATGCATCCTTGAAGGACATAGTACAGTTTTGTACCTACCATAAATGTAGATGTCCGATAGGTATGCATCTGCAGTCAGGATTTCCCTCCCTCCTACCCCTCTGTGGTATATTTTGGATACCTATCCCTCCTTTTAGCTAGCTGGGGTTATCTTTTATGGTGTATTTGTTTTTTATTGCTGTGCATGTTTGGAATTTTTCATTTCTCCAAATTTAGCCTTACTTAGAGGGCAACTGGCATCTGGGGCAAGAAAAACTGAGGAAGATGGCGTCGGCTGACGCTTTTATATCCCAGGCGCTCTGACGTCGGGATGGAGGCGACATCAGCCGACGCCGGACCCAGACTTTGGAATCCAGCCGACCGAGGGGCTGCCTGAGGCAGGATAACCCATATGTAAGGACTGCAGATGCATACCTATCGGACATCTACATTTATGGTAGGTACAAAACTGTACTTTTCCTGGCTTTGGTGGTCTTTGCATTGACTCTCCCCATATTAAATTTTCTGATGAAGAGGTCTCCTGGTGTCGGGTGCTTCTGCCATCTGTGATTTTATATTAATAGTGCAGCACCCCTCTTTTAACAAAGTGCTTTTCATCCAGTAGTTTGTTTAGGACCCTTTTTGCACAAAAGTATTTCCATCTTCCTCTTTGTCATATTGATGTTCATCTGGAAGCTCCTTTATCACTTCCTAACTTCTTCCTTGAGATTCTTTTGGTGCCACTAGTCTGCACTGCTATTAGGGACACCTGAAAAATATCTCTGAAACTCTGAAATATGGAACCAGAGCCTAGGAGTCTCATTTGCATGTCATTATCTGGTGATAAGAGTAATACTTCTGACACTTTCAATCATCAAGACTGGGTCCTGGAGGTAATCCTTTCCATTCATTTGGACAGTGTGAGTATAGTCTGGTACATCAGCAAACAAGGTGGAACTATTTGTTTCATAAAGGTGTGGCAATGGGTATTTATTGTTTCCTAGTAACATTACATATTCCAATAAATGCAAGTTTTTTGGCCAAAAGATTAAGCCACTGTAATTTTTATGCCCCATGAGATGTCGGACAGACCACAGCCAAGAAAAGTTTGGAGTCTTTATTCACTCTGTAGCTTGTCTCAGACTAAGTGTTCCACATTCTTTTCCCTAATTCTGCCTTTCTTCCTCATGAAGGTCAGTCAAAGGACGCCATAGCCCACCCTTGGCCAAATGGCCTCCTTTACACTTTTTCCCATTTTCTTCTTCTGTTATTGAGATTCATGCAAAAAGCCAGTCTGCCCAAAGTCATTGTGATTCATTACTCCTCTGCCTCCTTCACAAAGCTCTGAGACTCTTCTTACAAACCACAGCTTTCTAATCCATAGAGTAAGCCTCATCCACACTTTCACACCTTGAATAACTGCTTGAGTTCTAATGCCATAGTGTGAGACAAGAGTTCTCTTGTTGCCTTTGCTAGTTGGCCATCAAGTCAGAAAACTTAGCAAGAGAACTGGAATTATTATTTTTTCCATGTGGGTAGCTGGTAGGGGTTTTAGTCTCCTTTTCTGCCCTTATCCCATAGGTTATCTGTTAGAAATATTTGATTCCATTTATTCCTGTCTGAGTCCATTTGTGGTAATTTGTCATTGTTATTCTAATACAGATTTGGCTTTGGCATTTTTGAAGGTTTGCAAGACTTCTTTTGCATGGCATCTTTCTCAATTAGGGGACCCCTTTCCACTTTAGAGATATGCACATACTCTGAATCTGACTCCTCCACTTTCTGAGCTTGCAGCTTCATCCAGATTGAAGTTGTCTTGGAAAACCATCTTTATGATGGTCATTTCCTCCATCTTCTGCCAGTCTTCTGTGTTGCTTGTAGAGTATTCTAACAGTGTGCATGCCTTTGTTGCATGGATTTTCACTGACCACTTTAGAGTCTGTGTAGTAGGACAAGGAAAAGCTATGAGCTGTATGTCCTTTCTCAAATTCTGGTTGTGAAAAGAGTTGCCAAGTACAGAGTCTCCAGTTGGTTAGGCAGCTGGATTGCTTTTTGTGAGATGCATAGTAGGACTGTACCTGCAGCTTCTGGACTGCATTCTGCTTGAGCAGTGGCAAACTCCAAGCTCTTTCTGTAATGCCACTTCATATGATGATTGTTCAGCAGTCTTACCTGAAAACATTTGTGAGGCCCTGTAAACAGGACATCCACAGCCACTCCAGGTCTAGGGCTTGTTTTGGGGTTTCTGTTGACAGGGTCGTTTTCCTCTGTGGGAGTAGCCACTCAGGAGGCGTAGCTAGCAACTCCATTCTAGACTTTTTGTGCTGTTTGTAATTAATGGTGCTAAAAATTGGCAGATGATAGAGGCCATCCTTGCAGTGGGAATACTACTCTTACATTTCCGTTTGTTTGCCCTCCCCATTTATTTATTCTTTGTTTTATCAGTCTGGTTGTTTATTTCATGCCTTAATTCCAGTCCTACAGGTTTTGATGTTTTTACTGTTTTTAGCAACAGGCTTATGATACTGCTCTTCAGGTTTGTGCCTTACATTTTCAAAAGATCTCTGTTGCAGTATTTATTACAGATGAGAGAGCCAGCCAGTCTACAAAGTTAAGGCTCCTTCCTCACACATTATATATCTATTTTTGGTACGAGTGGATATGTTGATATAAGACACGTACAGATTCACCGGAACTCTGAACTTTTCTGATAGTCTGCATATGCAGACCATCATTTTTGGTGCATCTAGTTATCCATGTTTGTCACCTTTGGTACAAAGATCTCAGGCAGAAAAGTGCCCCATTGGGGATACTTCCTCTTGCATAACTTTTTGTGAAACTTTCTGATGTCTGTCAAGAGAAAGTGTGACTGTGGGCATCAGATGCAAGAACTCCCACTTGAGTTTGTTTTACTTAAGGACCAGTTACTGCATAGAAACCTAAATTGTTAGTCTTGGGGGGGCAAACATTTGACAATCGGAAGTAAGCTTAACTTTCTCTCAGGATTTGACTATGAAGTAAATGTCTTCAGAACTTTGCTCACAAAGCTATGGCATCAACTTCCTTGTCTGCATCTGCCTCAGTTGAAATAAAATCTTTGAGACAGGTGCTAAATGATAACCAAGCAAGTAGTCTGAAAGTGACTAGGCTGCCGAGGTGCCTTCATGAACCTCAGAACTTCCCTCATCTTCTCCTGGGCCTGTAACAAATCCCATTTGGAGGCAATTAAAGCCAAGGATTCTTGCATGTGTGATGAGACCAAACGTTCAACCAAGACAGCTGGGAAGGGAGACCCTAAATTGATCTTACGTGAGGGTGAGAAAAGTATCCATGAACTTTTAGTTTGTGAGGATGTGTATGGCCTGCTTATGGAAGTTAGGTGTGTGGTTTCTACTCTGAAGACCATACGTCTAGATCCTAGAAAATTCTCTAAAACTTAAGCACATTTCTCTTGCTTGTATCCCAATAAAGATAGCTGGTTCAGTTTTGCTCAAGGTCACTTAAAAACAGTTCAGTCCTTTCAGTATTTCTAGATTTCTTCCTCTTCCTTTTTAAAGGGGTAGAAAAAAAAAAGATGGTTCCCTCTTCATCCTTGGAGAAGAATTGTCTGATTCTGACTAAGAAAATACATATGTAATTCAAATTACTTCCCCCTTTGGGGTTTGAATCCGCGACAGATGTCTATCTCTGACTCCCCTAATATGGAAGTTTCCTCTGAGGACACTTGCTAAAATAAAGGACAACTTTAAATGGCAGGTTAAAATCTTTTTTAATCATATTTTGAGGACCATTTTGCTAAAGTAAAGTAATTTAAATGGGAGGGAAAAGAAGTTTCTGACTCCAAGAAAATATACTTTGAGTTTTTGAATATGGAGACCCCTGAGCTTGTTGCTATTCCTTCAGTTTTCCAGGCATGTGAAGAAGACTTCATCTGCTTCATTGTCTCCTGATTCCCAAACTTAGAAACTTAAGTTTTTTTCCTCCAGAGGCCCAGATATTTGAGTATCCAAATTCCTCTGCTGATCTGTCATTTCTCTGGATCTGGACAAACTTCATCACCTCTAATTCAATTCACAAAAAAAGGTGTTGAGGCCCTTGACCAGTGCAGCAGAAAGTGTATACATCTTCCACCTTGGCTTTTACAGTTGCTAAATGCCAAACCCACATTTGATCTGTTCTGAGCAATGTGGAGCCAATTGTCAGAAGTCTTCATGTTTCTGATGTGAAAGCTAATTTAATGAACATGCTTAATCCTGCTTCTCAGATTGCTAGTCATACTATCAAATGTGACTATGATGCTGTGGATTCTTCCTCTAGAGCAGCTGCTACTGGTACCTTTTTATAAGAAGGCACGCTTAGTTAAGATTGCAGTCCTCTCTCAAGGATGTCAAAGCTCAAGAAATCGTTGTCTAGAGGAGGATTTAAAAGTTATTTGGAAATATTTTTGCTGCAGTTTTCAGAAAGTTAGAGGGGAAACTCCTGCAAGGAGTTATTTGCCTCCAGTTCTTAAGTTTCAAAGGAAATATCCAATCATGTAGGGCCTTTTTTCTGTAAACATGGGGTAAACGGAAATGGCAATATTTTACATTAGGACTCCCCATATGTATGGGTGTTTCTTGCAATGTCTCCTGCCCATGCTGGTATGTGCTGTACATTGACCCTGTGCTTTGAGATGAGAGATTAAAAAAGGCAGACAGCATAACATACCCTCCCGCACACTCCCCATTAGTAGGGCCACAAATAACATTATGGTGAGCAGCAGCCCCCTTGCTTGATATCTGTTATGCCCACCCACATGAGCCTGTTACTGCTGAGTACACAGATGTCAAATCAGTTATGCTCACCCACTCCTGTGCAACTTTGAGAAGGTGAGTCCCAATGTCTGGAAATGAACAGTTTAAAAGAAAATGGCAAGAAGACCTCAAGGACCGAACACTCAAATTCTGACTACCCCTGCAAGTTATCCCTTCCCAACCACCATCTCCTTGCAATGACCTTCCTCAAAAACTTGCATGGAACCTTTCTCTTAAACTATAACCACAGACTCTTGAGTACTTTATAGAACATGGATACAGATTCCAATAGGCATCTTTTCCCCACTCCCTCAGAAATTCCTCAGTTCCCAAAGGATCATCTTCACTTGATTTCTCCAGTTATTTCAGACCTACTGCTTCAGAGGATCATAAAGCCAGTGTCTTGTAAAATGATGTGGCAACGGGTTTTAAAGACTTAAAAATATGTAAAAGGGTTTTGTTCAAGACTTTTTTTAGTTCCCAGGAAAGTGTACTTTGAGGCCCATTCAAGATCTATCCAAACTAAACATTTTGTACAGATTCCAAAATTCAAAATGTTAACACTTCAAACTTTAGTCCGTCTTCTGTCACCCCAAGCCTTTCTGCTCACTATAGAACTTAGTTGTATATCTTTATTTTCTCATTGATTAAGAAGCACCCTTCTTACGTTCATAGAGATCAACTAGGCATGAAAAATTCCCCAAGTCCACCAAAGCACTCACTAAGTGATTTAATCAAGGTCATGCAGTAGCCAGATGAAGGAAAAAAATTCAACTGCATTTTGGTCATGGGTAGCAGCTCATTAACAAGTCAAGGCTTTAGTTCCCTACACTGACAGTTTTTTGTTTTGGGATTGCATTATCAATTACCTACTTTGCCTTCTGAATTATCTACTGTTCCAAGAGTCTTTAGCAAATGCCTTGCTCCAGTAATAGCTTACTGCAGAATTTAAGGCATACACATTTTTCCTTATCTGGATGATTGCCTGATTTCATCATCAACTAGACAAGAAGCCTTAACAGCCTTACGGTTCACAGTGAATCTTTCCCACTGCCTGGGATTCAGAACCCAAAAAAGTTTATCATTGAAGTTATCTTTTCACCTGTCTGACAGACTGGTTTTCCTGGGATGTCTTCTAGATACTTACCAAGGTGTCAAAGTACAGGGAATTTGGAAGCTACAACACAGATACAAACAAGAACCGTTATCCCTTTCAGGTTTGATGCCTTTAAAGCTTAGACTTATCTGCAATTTCCAGGCACTCTTGACACTAGTGGCGACTGAAAATACCACTGTGAAATGGTATGTAATAAAAAGGACGGAACAAGATCTTAGCTTCTGCAGATTGTCCATGATTTCCTGGGACCTGTATCCCTCCAGACATGATTTAACTCTTCTATTTTTAAAGCTAAGCAATTTCTTTTCCAGAGTGTTTGTTTGAAACTGAGCTGCCTGACAGAAGGTTACATCATGGACGGTGTGGTGTTAGATACATGGTAGGTATTCTACCAGTCCTCACAGAGATCAACAGGCATGTCCGAAAGCTGATGAAAATAGAATTGTTTCACTCTTTTTTTATTTATTTATTTTTTTGTTTGCCTGACTATAAATGGAGGCATAAAGCTCCTGCTTTGAAGATCTCGAGTTTGGAACATTGCTCAGAAGATCCCTGAGGCAGTTGTATTAAAGTTTATATGTACTCAGGAGGAATAATCTAGTACCATTAAGTGCAGTATGTTTTTACAAATGGAATCTATTCAGTTATGTAGTGTATTTTCTGAGATGACCCTCAGCGTATGAATGCTGTCCGGTCCTTGTGTTGGTTTAAATTTTTTTTTTTTGTAGAAATGGAAGATTCCTTAACTTTTTCTTTTTTACAGATGAGATACACGATGGGATGAATTTAGAATTGTATTATCAGTGAAGTGGTGTACTGCATTCTCCTGGACTCATATCTTCCTCACATACCCTCCCCGATTTTTCACATGGAAAGAACACATTTTAAACTTCATTATTGTGTATAGAATGTATGTTAACTGGGTTCTTCAGTTTGTAGCAAGATGCATCTTTGAATAGGTTTCAGTAGCTTTCAGTCAAGAATTTTATCTGTTTGCCTTCTGTTAAGTGATTGTTTTTGGAGTGTTTTTTTCAGAAGTATAGCGTGATCACTGGATGTGCCACTTTCATTGATCAGTATGGAAATGCACTTGGTAGTACATGGTTTCCTGTAAGCATTGAGATCACTGCAGTGCCTCCATGGCTATATATATAAAAAAAAAAAAAAAATGCAGCTCAAGCACTGTGTACATTGTGCTTTGATAATGCATACCTTGAGCATAGTATCAGTATATGAAGGAAGTGAACAGGGTTCTTAAAGTACAGGGCTTTACACTTAGCAATTTAGCACTCTACTTTTAAAATAAATGTATATACTGACTGCCGCTTCTATCATGTAGATTTTTTGTAAACACTTGTGCTTTGTCTTGTAAATGTATGCTGATTTTTTTTTTCTTTAACTGCTTAATGAAAACAATATTGGAAAACATGCAGGCTGTATTAATGGACTAGAACATGATGTTGATAAAGAATGTTTGTGGAGGGAAAGATCCTTACAAAATTGTTGGATGTGCTAGCAGAAAAGACAATTGCAGCATTGTCCCACGTGAATCAAGACATGTTTATTAATAATTACCAATTATGAGTTACTTTACAGCGCTGAGAATGCCTGTTGTACTTTTTCTTTGCATTTTACTGATTTATTTTGATAAATAAATATATAACTGTAAAGTATGCTAATGAACAGTTAACAGGTTTGTCAAAGGTTTTTTTTGTAAACAAAACTAAAGAGTTTTTGTTGTAATGCTTTCAGTTTTTATTGTGGGTTATTTTCACACAACCTTTAAAGGTTTCTGTTCTGCATCTTTTTGTTTGCTTGTTTTGGTTGGATTAAAATCTTACAAGTGAGTATCTGACAATTACTGCTTTACACTTGTACTTTGAGGGCTAGACATTTGAAGGGGGGGCTGCACTAGCGTCCACATGCTTATATACACACTGCAGTGGAAGTTTGGGGTTTGGCCATCTGTGATGTTGATAAACTAGTTTAAATGTTCTGTTTTGACTCTCTCTGCTTATTGCACTTCTAAGTTACTTACTCCATGTCATTGTTAACTATTCTTGCTTATTTATTCTAATGTTTTTGATATTTAGATTCTCTTCTCTTCTCCTGTAGCAGCCCGTATCATTTGGAGTTTTTTTTACTTTACTTGTAACCTTTTGTTTGTCCACAGGTTGTAGATGGTGCTTTATTCTCATAGTAATTATGCAAGGCCTGCAGAGAAAAAATGGACAGTGCTGTGCAAGGCAATTTGGTCTTTTTTTTCCACCTCCACTGGTGCATATGGACTCTTCTGGAATTTGTAGGTATTCATGTAGTACTGGCTGGTTGCCATCTGATGGCATTCTTTTCAGTAGACTGCTGCTGAACATAAATTCTTAATGACGTGACATGCTTCCACTGTTTCAGTATTTTTTTGTTTTTAGCCAGCTGAGATTAAAACAAAAAACTTAATTGCCGCATGCAGGCATGGAATCTGTATTGGTGCATTTTTGACATTCCTCGCTGGTATGGCTGTTATAAATGTAATTCTGGAGCGGTGGAGGCCAAACAATTTGCTAGCTAGAATTGTTACTTCAAGGAAAGAATAATCACACTACCAGTTAACGGTCAATGCATAACTTTAGTTTTAGACTATATAAGGACTGCAAATGATTTTAGACTATGTTGTGCACTGTCTTATACTCTCCCTCTCCCACACATCTCATACTCTCTAATGCATAACAGCTGCTGAAGGCAAATGCATTTGTCATGTTGCTGCCTTTTCTATGCCTTCACAAATGTAACATTCAAGCTGCCATTTTTTTTGTTCTCTTTCTCTCTCTCTGACACTAGGTAGAGAGAAGTTAGGTAGGCTTCCCTTTAAAAGTGAAGCCAAGCTGCTTTCTTTCTAATTTTTCTTTCCCCATGCCTCCTGACCTTCAAAGATCCAGAGTGACCATGCCAATTTGATCCCTATCACTAGTGCAAGATTAGTCACAATATGGCTGTCACTTTATGTATTTGTGTATATTAAATGTAAATTCAGGTACGTGAACTGGTGCACAGGCATGTTTTAGCTGTGATCCAGGCCACATGGCAAGGGTGAATTAGTATAGGAACAGTTTGTTGTAACCAATTGGTCATACAGGTGGCCCTGAGAGATTTTCCTTTTTTTCTAGTCTTCATTTCTTAATTGGTGGTTGACTCCCATGTCAACAGATGTGAGGGCCTGCTGAGGCTTCCCCTGTGAAGTATGGGCATTCTTGCACATCATCCATCAAGGCTACAATTGTACACACAACTTGGCAGAGCCAGTCACTTGTTCTCACCCTACACATTGCATGCTGTATACTTCTTTCTCCAGTAGATGCTGACGTTGGAGACTGCCTCCCTTTCCCCAGGAGATGGGTGAGTTACTGTTGGACACTGGGACTGTGCTGTCATCTTTCCTCATCTTCTCTAGTGCTTGGAATGAGCCCCAGATCATGCAGTCCCGGATCATGTTGACCACAGTTTGAGCTTTATCCATCTTTACCACAGAGCTGACCAGGCTAAGCTGCTTTTTTGTGTTATGCTGGTGAGCTCCTGGATCTTTGTGTGACTGTACTTGATCTGTAAATTAGAGTATCTTATGGCTTTTCTTTCTCTGTCACATCATTGTTTTATGGAAGGGGCTTTTATTGTACGAGTGCTTTATTTGTACAGTAATATGTGAGGGTTATGATTTACCTAATCATGGCATGAGGTCAGAGTGAGTGGTTGGTGTTTAGGAAATGCATTTTAGTTGCACATTAGATGCTCGCCGTATTTCATTGTTGCAGTCCTGACTTGAGATTTCCGACTGTTGAAGCCCTTGGCCAGCCTGACTACCAGAGTAAGTATCTCCCTCTTCCTAAGGTTGGTGGACATTCTTTGCGACGTCAACACACTTGAGTATAAAGGGAGCCAGCTGACACCATGACATCAGTCTTTTCTTGCCGTCTGAGCATGAAGCAATGTTTCATTGCATCAGTCTGTCTGCACCAGATAGAAACCATCTAAAAGCCAAATACCTTGTTGGGGAATTCTTCTTTTCTTACTTTAACCCATGCCAGATAAGCTTAACTATCATCTCCATTGTGGTAAGCAAATCCTACACCAAGACTTTAATATGTTGTGTGTCTCCTATCTAGGCCCTGATCACATCCCTAATTGCTAATTTTGTGCCCATTTCAACTTCGGGACTATCGGGAGTAGGGCCAGAATCTTTAGCTAGGCATCTTATTTTACCATTTACATAGCATCATCTGATGGTGTCCCCCTGTCCAAAGACTGAGCTCCTTAAGTGTAAAAAGGCAAAAAACAAATGCTTGGTGCTGATACCCCAACCAAAGAACAACGATTGAGAAGCCACAAAAACAAAAGAACTCTGGAACGGTGCTGTTATGTATTCAAAAATTTAATAAAACACTGCCATAAAAACATACAAACTTCTGAGAGGTAAGCGCTTTCGGGTGTTAACCCTTCTTCAGACAAAGATAAAATGGTACAGAACACAATTTAAATAAGAACTCAACCAATGAACAATTAATGGAACCAATTCAGTAAAAAACCCGCCTATTTTTTAAGGTGGGTTTAATGGGAACAACATCATTGAGCCCTGGATACCTATGTGCCATAAATTCTAAGATCTTCCTTGACTCTATCTGTTCTGTATAGTGTTTTATATCATTTTTT